>NW_024038180.1:0-70340 GCF_016077235.1 Cyprinodon tularosa
TGAACTTAAAAACCAAAAACATCTGCTAAAATCTACTTTATATTGTTAGTTTTCAGCTCTAGATGATTGCCAGAAAAGATCATGGCTGTTTCATTAATGGTTTTTCTGTTATAACTCCACAGGCCAAAATGGCTTTATCTCACTGTGAAAAGAGCATTTTGGCCTCAACTTCTGATTTGTAGCTTGGAACCAAAAACATCTGCTGAAATCTACTTTATATTCTTAGTTTTTCAGCTCTAGATGATTGCCAGAAAAGATCATGGCTGTATCATTAATGGTTTGTCTGTTATAACTCCACAGGCCAAAATAGCTTTATCTCACTGTGAAAAGAGCATTTTGGCCTCAACTTCTGATTTGAAGCTTGGAACCAAAAACATCTGCTCAAATCTACTTTATATTGTTAGTTTTCAGCTCTAGATGATTGCCAGAAAAGATGCTGCTTGGTCGAGACCTTATCAGAGTTCATAAGGTACGTAAACAGCTGAATGGCCCACATGATCTGCCATATGCTCAGAAACTTGACATTGGGTGGGTTATCATTGGGAATGTATGCTTAGGCAGCAATCACATGCCTCAAACAATCAACACCTTTTACACCAAAACCACAGAAACGACACGCCCTACCCTCTTTGAACCTTGCCCCAATGTGTTCTGCATCAAAGAGAAATACAGCAGTGAGTACATCCCAACCCATCCTTCACTCTTTGCCAGGATGGACCCAGAGTGTTGTGCTGATCATCTTGGATGTGCTGTGTTTAGGCAGACTAAAGAGGACAACCAGTTGGCTCCTTCAATTCAGGATGCCCTTTTTATGAAAATAATGAATGAGGGTCTACACAAAGATGCAAACAATAGCTGGGTTGCACCATTACCCTTTAAGCACCCACGTCAGAGGCTTCCCAATAACAAGCCCCAAGCATTAAAATGCCTCATCTCACTCAAACAAAGCTTCAGAAGGAAGCCAGAAATGCGAGAACATTTTCTAAGCTTCATGGAGAAGATGTTTGTAAAGGGCCATGCAGAAATAGCTCCTCCAGTGACAGCAGATGAAGAGCAGTGGTACTTGCCCATATTTGGTGTGTACCATCCAAAGAAGCCCAACCAAATTCGAGTTGTATTTGACTCTAGTGCTCAGTATGAAGGTGTTGCACTCAACGATGTGCTGCTAACCGGGCCGGACCTGAACAACTCACTTTTGGGTGTACTACTGCGCTTTCGAAAAGAAGCAGTGGCTTTCACAGCAGATATAGAACAAATGTTCTATTGCTTTTATGTGAGGGAAGAAGAAACTTCTTACGTTTCCTGTGGTTTCAGGACAATGATCCGGGTAAGACCATTATAGACTACCGTATGAATGTCCATGTCTTCGGAAATAGACCCTCACCAGCAGTGGCTATTCATGGCCTCCATCAGTCTGTACAAGACCAAAAGTTACAAGTTGATGCAGATGTCAAGAACTTTGTCACACGTGATTTCTACGTAGATGATGGTCTTAAATCCCTGCCTACAGTTGAAGCAGCGGTAAATTTGTTGAAAAGGACTCAAGATGTTCTCTCTAAGTCAAATCTTAGGCTACATAAGATTGCCTCAAACAGAAAGGAAGTCATGGAAGCATTCCCATCCACTGATCATGCAAACAGCCTCAAAGATCTCGACCTTGATGATGACACACTGCCAGTGCAGCGCAGTCTCGGGCTCGACTGGAACCTCCAAACAGACTGCTTCGTGTTCAGTGTGTCTAAAGAGGTTAAACCCTACACCCGGAGGGGTGTTTTATCCACCGTCAACAGCCTTTATGACCCTCTTGGGTTTGTAGCACCAGTGACCATCCAAGGAAAGGCTATCCTGAGAGAGCTCACAACTGAAAAAGGAGATTGGGATGCACCTTTACCAGAAAATATGGAGAAGATTTGGGTGTCATGGAGAGCCTCCTTATCCGGACTGTCTGGCTTTTCTGTTCCCAGATTGTATACAGAAACATCCCCTTCAGCTGCTTCCGGAAGAGAACTGCATATCTTCTGTGATGCATCAACAAAGGCTATTGCTGCTGTTGCATATCTGAGAGTCATTGATGCATTCAGCAAATGCTATGTTGGATTTGTAATGGGCAAAGCCAAGCTTGCCCCTCGTCCTGACATGACCATGCCAAGATTAGAACTTTGTGCTGCAGTTCTTGCTGTAGAGCTAGCAGACCTACTCTCAGCAGAACTGGATCTCCAGCTCAATGCCTTGCACTATTATTCAGACAGCAAAGTGGTCTTGGGCTACATCCACAATGAGAGCAGACGTTTTTATGTCTTTGTCAACAACCGGGTGCTACGCATCCGAAAATCCTCTCTTCCAAACCAGTGGCACTATGTGCCGACAGACCAAAATCCTGCAGATCACGCTACGCGTTCTGTTGCTGCAAGTCACCTTAAGGACACAAACTGGTAAAGTGGACCAAGATTTCTGTCCAGCCCCGAATCAAGGAGCTGTAAGGACATTTTTGACCTTGTTGATCCAATCTCAGATCCAGATGTAAGACCTCTAGTGTCCACCTTACTCACAGCTTCCACCACAACTCTTGGCTCTCATCGTTTTGCCAAGTTCTCTTCATGGAAGTCTCTCACTCGGGCCATAGCACGTCTATTGCACATAGTCTGCATGTTCAAGATTGTGCAGAAGAGAAACCAGTCTTGTAAAGGCTGGCACTATTGCACAGCAAGGATAACTGTGGGGGAGATAGATCGTGTTTCGAATATCATCACACGAACAGTGCAGGAGGAAACCTACATGGAAGAGATTAAGTTAATTCAGAAGGAAAAAAAGATTCCTAAATCCAGCCCTCTCCACAGACTAGACCCATTTATTGATGAACATGGGCTCCTGAGAGTTGGAGGATGTCTCCACCATTCTAGCCTTAATCGGACTGAAAATAATCCAGTGATCATCCCTGGACAGCATCATGTTGCAGCTCTAATAATCAGACATTGCCATGAAAAAGTTCATCATCAGGGCCGTCATTTTACAGAGGGAGCTGTTCACACCTCAGGCTTTTGGATAGTCGGATGCAAAAGGAGGGTGAGCAGTATCCTCAACCAATGTGTAACATGTAAAAGACTCAGGGCGCCACTCAGTGTCTAGAAGATGGCCAATCTACCGGCAGATCGTCTTACCACAGATCCCCCATTTACTAATGTGGGTCTGGATGTCTTTGGCCCATGGCACATCAGTTCACGTCGTGCTAGAGGGGGCCTGTTGTACAGTAAACGGTGGGCTGTAATGTTTACATGTATGAGTGTAAGAGCTGTTCACATTGAAGTCATTGAGTCCCTCGACACATCAAGCTTCATCAATGCATTCAGACGCTTTCTTGCTGTGCGAGGACCAGTCAAACACATACGATCAGATCGTGGTACCAATTTTGTCGGAGCTTGTAAAGAATTGAGAATACCATCCAACATTGATGACTCTGCAGTCAAGACTTACCTGTTGAACCGGGGAGTCACTTGGACTTTTAATCCTCCGCATGCTTCTCACCATGGTGGTGCATGGGAGAGAATGATCGGTCTGGCAAGGAGAATTCTCGACTCCATGTTCCTTCAGCTAAAAAACAAGCTTACCCATGAGGTCTTGGTTACCTTCATGGCAGAAGTAGCCGCTATCATCAATTCTAGGCCACTCTTGCCAGTAACAGATGATCCTGACGACTTCTACATGCTCACACCTGCAACTCTCCTCACTCAAAAGGTGAATGTTGTTAAGGCTCCAGGGGGCGAGTTTGGAGCTTCTGACCTTTATAAGTCTCAGTGGCGACACGTGCAACACATATCCAATAGCTTCTGGGACAGATGGAGGAAACAATACCTGCCCATGCTGCAACCCCGTCAGAAATGGCAATCAATACAACCTAACATCAAAGAAGGGAGTGTTGTTCTGTTAAAGTGCAGTGAAGTGGCGAGGAATGAATGGCCTACTGGGCTGATAACAAAGACCTTCCCTGGTCAAGATGGAAAAGTGCGACACGTTGAAGTGAAGACTGTGAAAGCAGAAAGGACTGCAATCTATGTCAGACCTATTACAGAGATAGTGGTTCTCCTCCCAAGCAGGGATTAGTTATTTAGGTTGTTTTTCTGTTTAGTGACGTATATCTACGCCAGGCGGGGAGTGTATTGTTATGAGCAAATTTTATGTTCATTTTTTCATTTGTTATTAAGGTTATCTTTAAGTATCAGTGAGGTGGTGCTGTCACTTTAAGAAACACTGAAGCCTGGTAACAGGAAGTTGTCACATAGGATGTAGAATGAGGTAATCAGGAAGTAAAATGCACATGCTACAGAATTAAATTTTGTTGTCAAGTTTATCCAGCAACATCTGCAAACTTCTTATGCCTTTGGTAGCATCGTTGGTATGTATTGATAGTTTATTATGATATTTGCAACTTCAGTTCGTTATTTTGCGTGTAATGATATTTTATAATGATAAATTTATCCCTGCTTAAGTAACACTGTTAATATATGTGATTCTGCTGATTCATGTGTCAAACTAGTTCAGTTAAATAAGTGAATAGATAAATGCATAAATAATTTGGTTTAAAAATGTTTATAAACAGAAGTAAGTTGGTTAATCAGGCCTTCTACAATGTTATTTTACAATGACGTGATTTATTTTAGTTCTACGAAACATGCTTATTTTTGTACGGAGCCCCTCCCTAAAGGGACATGGAGGAAAAAAAAAACTTTTGTAAGATCTCGCAATACTTTTGCGAGATCTCGCAAAAGTATTGCGAGATCTTGCAAACGTTTTGCGAGATCTCGCAAAGTAAAACAGATGTCCTGATCCACACTCCTTGCTGGTTAGTGGCGGTATTGCACCACATAGTTGTTTGCCAACCGCCAATAAATAGAAGAAGAAGAAGTAAACAGACACAAAACAATGTGCAAACAGATCATCAATCGTAAATCCACACTCGGCTGCAGACATGGATTTCACATTAGTGAGAGACATTTGAAAAGATTAAAAAAAGGTTTTCTACGTCGGCAAACCGGAAATTGAACATACGGGGGCGAACCGGAAGTAAACCAGACACACAACAGCGGATGCGCAAAGCGAAAAGGATAAAACGCCCATGTGTCAGCTACAACCATGGAGGACGATTTGGAGAGGTTCTTAATTTCTAGAGAAGTCCCAAAAGACGACATTACACGAATGAAGAGAGACAAGGTCAGTAAACAATCCATTAAATAACCTGACGTAAATTTAGCAACAAGGCATTCGTGACGAAAGTAGAGTGAATAGCTTCGTGAATAGCATGCTATCGTTAGCTAATATTGGTATTATTCGTAGAATTGTAGAAATGCATAATTGTTTCGTGCAATTATAGTGAATGCATACTTGATAACCTAATAACAATGTTAACATGATATCATGAAACTTGAGTAGAGGATAAAACTGGTAACTTTGAACTCCCTGGCTGTTCGAGCATACAGTTGACTTCAAGTCTGGTAGATTTTTTATATTCCGAAAACCTGTTATCGTCATTACAGCTTGTTAACGTTCATGCCAGTGATTATTCAGAGTATAAGTTAAATTTTGTGAAATTAATAGAGCCGACATGTTTACAGGACACGGGTGGTTCAAAAGAGCATAAGAGCTTTCGTTGTCCTGGTGACATCGATTTTTATTACAGTGTAATGTCGCTCATGCTTGCTCAGTATGCGTGATTTGCTGCAAAGCCATGGAACAATGCAGACACTCTCCCTGTGGTTTTAACGCTTCTTCCAGGAGGAAAGCTGCTTATCAAGAACTTTGATTCAATCAACTGGTTCCCTGTTATATAGGAAAATTTATATTATAACCAAATCTGTATAATCTGATTGAAATTGACTTTGTAAAGTGCCATAAGATGACAGTTTTTTAATGAATTGTGCACAAAATAATGAAATATAAAGAATGTGAATTTAATTAGCAAATTACCCCTTAGCAAGCATTGGAATCCTTATGTTTTATATTTTTTATTTTGTTTTTTTTTTCCAATCTGCATTCTTTGACTATTTTATCAAGCATCAGAGTAAAACTATCAAATAAATAACAACTAACGATTATATAAAGGTCGTGGACACTTTTTTTTTACTTAGTAGGATTACTACCTTTCTGAAACATAATAATTTAATGTAGAGTACATTTCAATAAATTTGATCTAACTGATTATTCAAGTCAGCAAAATAAATATTTATTTTAAATGATTAACCATAAGAAAATTGATTTAAATCATTCCCCCATTCATAAATGGGTTGTGATATGCAATTTCAGTAGATATAATCTATACCTTTCTATAAGATACTTGGTGTATCAGGTGGAATTTTAGTATATAGGCTTAACTCACACGGGTCAGATTTTTTCGCTTTTTTTTCATGGGTTTGAGATAATAACCGGACGCACAATGTTTTTTGTGCCAGGAAATGGAGAACTCAACCACCGAAGTTTTTAATTTTTCCATGCTGAATATCAGGAATCCCATCCTTCCAAATTAAAATGGTGCAATAATAGCATTGAATAAAGTAAACAGTATATAAGCACAAAAGATGACATGTTGTGCAGAACGACATGCAACACAAGTATAAAGTAATAGGGGCTTATAAAACTTTTTACTAGAACAATCAGCAACTACACTGAATACTTAATACATGGGAATACGATAATGTCATGTAAATTATGCACTAAACTAGATATTCTGATTGTCTTGATGCATACTTAAATAAGCAAAGTATAAAAAAATTTCAGATTCATCAAAATAGATACGAATGCACTGTACTGTACACTAGTGTTTCTCTCTCTCTGTTTGGCAGGTTGACAAAGCAGTGTGGCATCATGAAGAATGATCAAATGTCAAAATACATAAACACATAAGATTAATAGAGTAGCTGAGCTATCATTCTGTGAACAAATACAGTGCCAAAGCATCAGTAAAGACACTCTTTTAGAGAGATTGTAAATGTAAAATAGGGGCACTCAAAATGAAATCAAAGACAAGAGGATCCCCGAGTGAACCCCCAGACGAACTCCGAAATACCATTGCAGCATAGAAAGAAATAGGCAGGATAGAAGGCTTCAAGAAGGATGAAATTGATGGCTCATTTTTGGCATTAATGGGATACTGTTCAAGTACGTACCAACAGTGGTGGAGGCACGAGAATTCTGACAATGGCAAAAACATCTACTGTTGCTCAATCAGTGGAATTAGGAAAATAACAATTTTTTCCTGATGGCAGTCCACGATAAAGGCGGAGTCAGTGAGACTTCATTTTTTGACACTGCGATTTTAAAAGGAACAAGATTCCCTTTAATCACACTGTTGGCCAAATGTTATGAACAAACTAAATTAAAACTTCTCAGATTTTTACATCTGTACTAAAGCAGGGAGCTCCGAAAAGAACTCTCATCTGAGGAAAATGGTCAGTTTGAAGATGGATCTCAGTCAGTCATCACAGATCTGCAGGATAGTATCAATTTCAACGTGTTGTGGGACGGAAGGGCCCAGGTATATCACATAAATTTTGTAATAAATAATTATTACGAACTGACATGGACGATGTTAATAGGAACAAGAGTCACTAATAAAAGTTAGTGCTCTTGTCCCTAACTTAATTACAATTGGTCCATCCTATATATACAGGGAGGTAAGTATTGTAGTTGTTGGATGATTGTTTTAAGTTTTGAGGAACGTGCGTCGACCTCCATTGTGTTTACTGAGCAGCTTCATGGTTCAAAAAACGTCAGTGTGCTGAATGAGGGAATAGTCCTATTTCATATGACTAAGTATTATTACATAGGTCCAATTTGTCCAGTAAATGTTCAACCACCCCTTCTAAATAGATTTTGTTTTTTTAACATTATTGTAAACAGAGCAATTTATTTTTATGATTACAACTGAATAAATTAAAGCAACTGTGTCTTTGATTTGTTTTTCCAGATGCAACAAAGATCAAAAAGGTTAAGGAAAATCTGAGGATGAGACAGCACAAAGTCAGGTCCATCACATCCCTTTCAGTCAACCCCAACAGACATAAAAAAAAGCAGCATTGACGGAAAAGAAAACACGAGTGACTTCACTTTACCGGAACCGGGCCGCCTTGTTTTTGACGAGGCAGATACACTTGTGTGGGATTCGGACTATGATTGTGGTGGTTATCAATTTAAAACAAGTTTGATTAGGATAACACACAGGTAATATTTTGTTTACAATTTCTTAATAAAGATTATAAATTTTGGGTTGCACAGTGGGTAGCGCTTTTGCCTTGCAGCAAGAAGGTTCTGGGCTCAAATCCAATCCTGGGTCTTTCAAGCAAGGAGTTTGCATTTTCTCCCTGGTGCATGCATGGGTTGTCCTCCGGGTACTCTGGCTTCCTCCCACAGTCCATAAATCATGACTGTTAACTGGCTCCTCTAAATTGTCCTAGGTGAGAGTGTGTGCGTGAATGGTTGTTTTGTCCTGTGTCTATGTGTTGCCGCTGCGACAGACTGGCGACTCTTCCCAGGGTGATCCCCGCCTCTCACCCAGGTAATGCTGGAGATAGAGCCCAGCTACCCCATGAATGGATTTAAGCGGGGTCAAGAAAATGGTTGTATGGAATGGATATTTGAATTTCATATCCACATTTTGATGGGGTCATTAAAAAAAGAATACAAATTTTTATCTTAATGAAAATGGATACAGTTAAAGTCCTTTACGTACTAATTACTGGAATTGTGCTTAGCATTTTTATCCTTTGACTTATAACTTTATTGTACTTTATTTCTCTAATATGTAAAAAATTTTCATTTTATCCTAAAACCAAAATTGGACATTCTTAGACATAGTCGTGAGTGTTCCTGATGTTGACTGGAAGTTATGCTCATGTACAAAAGTAAGTTAAGAAAAACTTTTTTGAAAATAAATCTGATTTTTAGGGTTAATGTATCTGCTGTCTTTTATTTTATTCCTTAGAGGACGAGTTGGGTATGCACTACACAGGTGATAGATCTTCTAACTCCCTTCAGGTGATGGCCGCTTAACTTGTATGAGCAGCAGTCCATACACGAGGAAGCATGCCAGCTCCCAGGTAAGACACACCACTTCAAACAAATTGAATGTCATCAGTGTTTAATCTATTATTGTGGAAGGAAGATCACAAATTTTGAACAAGAACCAGAGTGAGAAGGGTGCAGTTTGTAACATGGTCCCTCATAAATAGATGCCTTGAGATGAAGGCCCCAGGGGCTGAGTGTGCTACAGAACCCCCTAGTGGGGAGAAATAAAAAATGATTGGTGAAAAAGAAATCAGAGAATAAATAAAATAAATTAATATCTTCCAATATAACTCCCCAAATACTTCCTAATGTTTGATGCATCTCACTTTAATTACAAATGTGATATAATTCCAATAAAGCATTTTTTGAAGAAATAGGCTGTAAGATTTCAAGCTAGATAGAACCCAAATTTTTGCTACTTTGGGATATAAAAGGAATTCCTTATCTTAGGGTTTTTTTTTCTCACCTTGAATCTTTAGTCAATCTAAATTTAGATTGACTTAAAATATGGTCCCAGTTTGACACAGGATGATAGCACAATCCCACTCTAATGCTTAATAACCAAGTGCCGCCTGAAGAGAAGTCCCACAGTTTAGCTCTAGTCCGAACCTCTTGGTAGCGCTCTAGTAGACGTCTGAAAACACATACTTCTGGTGTGACTCCACTGCCAGTATCCTTCACATGAATAACAATGTTTTACATTGATGACATCATAAGGCGCATAGATAACCTAGTTTGTAAATCATAAACCTTGTAACAAACCATGCCAAAATTTAGATACTTTGGCCTCGCTTTATTCTTTGACAATTCTGATATTTAATTTGTGTTTTTGTTCTTCTATGCTGGACAGTGGGCTAAATATTCAATTTGCCGCTCTCATTCAAGCACCACATGCCAACAGAAGCAACCCAGGAAGTCCCCCAGACCACACGGCGTGCTTAGTTTGCAGGATCAAGTTGTTTGATGATCTTTTGCCTTTATTTACGTGACAGCATCAATCATGAATATGAACTTTAAAGATGGACTTTGTCAACGAAAAAGCTATTGATGAGGCCCGAGTGTCTAGGGAGGTGTACACATCCTTCTGGGAGCAATTTACTTGAAACAGTGTGAAGGAGAACAGAGCGAGTTCCAAGGCTTAGGCCAGATTTTTCTGAGGCCTGAATGGCAAGCAGTTGACGGATTTGGTTTAAAGGATTGTTTATCATGGTGTTTATGCCAAAGAGCTATCAATGGCTTTATTTAGCATGCATCAATGGAATATGAGCCATGTTGAAACAGACATCCAGATGTCATCATTTCTCAACTACCTCCCTCCCATTGAGAGATCAGCTGTTGAGAAGGCTCTTCAGGGAACACTGGATGAAAGTGATCAAGAGGACTTGCTTGACCTTTCACACGGATGGGTCCCATTTCCCTACCTCCAGATAACAACATGAAGCCTGCCATAGAACTAATAGGCACATCAAAAGCAATTCTCCAAGAGCCCTATATTTATTGTCATTACCTCTCCACACCCATGTCACTTGTGAGGTTTAAACTACAGATAAGGAAAGTTCTGTTGGAGTGTTTAAGAGTTAAAGAAAGCCTACGGGCAAAAGATAATGCAATTGCTTTGAAACTAATAAGGTGGTGCTGTCTCAAGAGACAAACAACCTTAAACCATCTCCAACGTTTATGTGAAAAATGCTGATCAAGCAAAAGCCTAGAAAATCCTACGCTTCTGCACAGGGTTCCTCAGTTATATGTGTTGAGAAGATTATGGTTACTTAAAGCTGAAACTGGCCCTCAATAGAAGCCTGTTGCTCATACCTGTGGATCTACAATTGATTTGCCATGTACATACTTTTCTTACCCAGAAATTTCAGACAGAGTTGACAATATCCTGTCCAGCACTTACTTAGAAATGGACATCATTTAAATGTGGGACCAGGTTTAACTAGGCCAAGAAGTAACTGGTCTCATGGTATGGTTGATAATCATTTATTTATGTATTTATGTTTTGTCATTTAAACATCTGATGCACTGACATCATGATAAGCAGTCTCATTTCCTTTTCAGCATGCACTTTATTTGTTTTACTGGTGCAATAATACACCTCCATTTTTTAACAGATTTTATATTTTAAATTATACTTTGAAAATGACTGCAGCTTTCTGTTTCATTATTTTAAATCTAACCCAGTTTCTATGCTGGACTTCTTTTCTTAAAAGCATATAAGGGTGATATTCTGTTATTTACAGAATTGTTAATCACTGGTAGAATTAGTGATTGTTCCTTTTGAAGTCATGCCAGTTAGTTGCTTATTCAGAAGCAGTTTAAAACTCAATACTAAGATACCTATCCAGTGTTCCTGTTTACAAAATGTATAAGCTGAGTTTGTCTGTGTAATATGCCCTTCTGAATTATTACAATGTTTCCATCATATTGCTCTAATGTACTACTGTAACTTCATGCTATCACATGTATTTTTTTATGTGAGTGCATTTGCCCAAGAAGTGACCTTGAATGTTTGTATAATTTTTTTTATTGACAAACTAGTCAGATTTGGCAAAGTTTACATTACCTCAGGGTTTCAAATGTTTGTAAATGTTTTACATACAGAAAAATTAAAAAAGAATTCCGCTACACTAACATTAAAATGTGTGGCTTTATTCACAGATACTGTATCTTCACTATTAATTTGTCACTGCACACAGGCTGATACTGATGGTTATTTACATCTAAGACATAGAAAACATTTTGTGAAATGTTAACAAAAAATAATTTAAATGAATAATCAGCTATTAAAATGGTTTGGGATTAATTGTTCCCCTACAGGGCATTTTAAATATTCCTGACTTAAATAGCTGCAGTGATGGCCTCTCTTAGGTGCCTGTACAGGTTCACAGCCTGATAAGGATCTCTTGGTAGAGTCAGATGTGACTCCGACATTAAGATGTTGCATAGTCCATACACATCTGGATCACATGGTATCAGCTGCCGAAAAACACATTCGTCTTTGCACAACTGAATATGTTCATCTTCAACAAGGGATAGAAAGTCTCTGGTCCCATAGAGTTGAGGCAAGGCATACATCACATTCGGTCTACCACTGGGGACACTGATGTTTTTCGATGGTCTGATGGTGTGTGCATTCCAAACTTGGACAGTGTCCTCCAGTTCATCCTGTTAAAAATACACAAATGTACATTTAGGAGGAACTGTACATACATGTAAACTTAAAATAGTTCAAAAACGTATCCAAAATTGGCCTTTCTTTCTCTCCCCTGCTCCCTCCAGCTTTCTCTCTCCTCAGTCTCACACACATTTACGTCAAAACACAAAACTCACCTGGATCAGTCCCATGCAACAAAACTGAAGGATAGCCTTGTCCAGAAACCCGCCGTCAAAATATCCAGTGTCTCTGATGTCTGCAAACAAGGATAACCAGAACTCCACGCACTGGTTTCGCAGAAAACCCCACCAACACTCGATTCTCTGATTGGCGGTGCTTGCTCCCTCCAGGTAGCTATCAACAGTGCCGTCTGGATGAAACGGGACGAGGAACCGCTGAAAGCCTCTAACATGGCCGTTTTCAGTCCCTAAATCGCCTCTCACAATCCTAGGGCAGCCCCCTAAACGTTGGACTGCATCAACGTAATAACCCCCAATCAACTTGGGGTCACTACTCGTGGTATAGACATTAAGCCAGATGATTTTTCTCGAAAAACCGTCAATGCTTCCGTTGATACAAAAGCCATATGGCTTCAGCTTGTCATAGCTGTCCATGTGCCAAATGAAGTTAGGCCCTCTCGAAAAGTAGCTCCGTCGTCTTAGGCGTCTTGCTTGCCTTAAAGAAACTCCTCTAGGATCTAGCTCCTTCAGCACCAACCTCACATCCTCCTTCTTAACGAGTAGTCCATGCTCTCTACACTTTGCGTACATCCACCGGTACCCATGAAGCTGACCAGAGAACTGTAGCTCGTTACTGATGAATTCCACCAGGACCGCAAGATCACTGTATTCTTTACGACGAGAAAGTCCCCTCGCCCTGAGTAATCTTTTCAAATGTCTCTCACTAATGTCGAATCCATGTCTACATCCAAGTACGGATTTGATGTCTTTATATGTCAGGCCAATACTAAAATAGAAATGAATAAACTTCTCCCATGGATGATCTGTTTGCGCATCCATTGTTTTGTGTCTGTTTACTTCTTCTTGTTCTTCTTCTTCTATTTAATGGCGGTTGGCAAACAACTATGTGGTGCAATACCGCCACTAACCAGCAAGGAGTGTGGATCAGGACATCTGTTTTACTTTGCGAGATCTCGCAAAACGTTTGCAAGATCTCGCAATACTTTTGCGAGATCTCGCAAAAGTTTTGCGAGATCTCGCAAAAGTTTTTTTTTTCCCTCCATGTCCCTTTAGGGGCTCCGTATTTTTGCTTTAATGTAAAGGAGTAGAAAAAGAGTTGATTGTAATTTGTATGTTGCAGTTTCACCTTCCTTACGACTTCAATAAACCTGTGGACAAGGAGTCATCTGTCTTCAGAGTCTTGATGTTAAGGAGGCGTTTAACTGACTGTCAAGTCATATCGAGTACATGTGATGAGGACAGCACACTTATTATGTGTCAGTTCAGTTTATATTGCGAGGTCTCTACGCCGTATTGCAGAACTAGGTACAATGTAATTATATAATTTTTTTAAATATCTAATTACCTTGCTATGTCTATCTCTAAATTCCCCTTTAATTCGGTTTAATCCGTCCCTCTTATTTTTATGCTGTGAAAATCAAAATGGAAAAGGAAGTCTGAAAATTCTATTTGATTTTTCCCTGGAGAGGCAGTATAATGATGATGATGATGACTGTATTTGTACATGAGCAGTATGCAACATTATATGGACCTAAAAAACTGGAAATATGCATGGTACCAGGTTATAAGATAAACATACAAATTTCCATCTGTATTCTCTTGACAGGCTGTTAATCAGACCTGTTTATCATGTAAATATACAGTATGAGGAAAATGAACCAGTTTACACATATATTAATAAACCATACAAAGGGTATTTACACTACAACACACCTCACTCCTAAGATACGTTGGTTCTAAAAGACTTCCAAGGGGGCACCATTTTTCTCACACACTTTCACCTTTGTGCTAACATACTAAGTTGTTCTCACACACATGCATCCACCTACACACTAATGCTGTCCAAATAACTTTACTTTTAATCACATGCTTTTACCACTAATGACTGGAGACTTACTTTGATTAAAAGTAACTTCTACATCAAGTGTTCAAACATTGACAAACTTACACTTTATAATCTCTGAACTCTACTGTAGAGGTCGCACGTATGATTTAAAACTGTATTGGGGGATTTTCGCAAACTGTTAAAAAGACCAGCCCTCTCCACTTTGAAAAAATAAAAAAAATGCACATGCACAACCCTCTCAGGAGGGAACGGCTATTAAACATGTGCAAAAGCGTGCACAAGCCCATTTCTCCTTTTGCACGCTCTGTTTAAAAGTTGCTCTTTGCATCACTTATACAAGCTTACTTTCCAAAAGAAGATTTGCTATTTTTCCAAAATGTCAGACTTCTCCACTATACCTAAGTTTTTTTTCTGTGCTCAGTGTGACAAACCTTGCATTTGCTGCAAAAAAAAGTAATGTAACTGTAAATCTCTTTATTGTCCAAGGTTAAGTCCATGGTAAAACCGGAGTAATGTGCGTTTTAAAATTCATATATTTTTTTTCATCATTTGTATAGATATCTGAATAATCTAAAGATTTATGTCCAGTTGTCAAGTACATTTCAATACCCCTGTTAATCGTTCAGCCACTTGACTTAATGTTTTTCTATGAGGAAACAGGACATGATCCTCTGACTTACCGGATCTTGGATGTATAAACTGAAAAAAGAGGCCCTAACATATAGTTGTTGTTTATTTTTTCAGGAATTGGTTCAAACTTTCCTTCCTTTCCTTTAGCAATGCACTTTCCTTCACATTCAAAGCTATGGGTTTGCTGTTATGTTGCCCAATAATCTTCTCCACTCTTCAATAAAAACAAATCCCAATGAGTGGAGAGGGGCAATGTGTTTGAAATGACTGGGCCAACCTCTCAATCATTTTAATATTCATAGAAATATCACTAATCTTTCTCTGTCATTTTGAATATTATTAATGTTAAGCTTTCTGACTTATAGCAGGTGTTTTTTGTTTTTATCTTTTACAATTTATGTCTTTTTCCCTAGGTAAGGCAGATAAATGCTTTGAATAAGTAGATGCATGCATACAAGATAAAAGCAAAAAACACTAACATCAGCCCAAAATATTGTATCTGCTGGCCCATACATTGTTATATCTTTAATTAGTGGGACCTTTTTCCTTTAAACACAGCAAGCATTTTAAATTACACTGAATTTACACAACTTCGGTGTGTAAGTTTGCCAAAAAAATGTCGGACTCCGTAATTTTCTCTGGTCCCCTCCCTGATCTGACCAGTGATGACATGTTTAGCCGCATGTCGTCATTCAACCGCTGGTTGTCTAGGTGGTGCCCTGAAAACAACGTGGGCTACATTAATAATTGGCAATCCTTTTGGGGAAAGCCTGGTCTGATTCGGAGAGACGGCATCCATCCCACTTTGGATGGTGCAGCTCTTCTTTCTAGGAATCTGGCCACATTTATTAGTCCTCCAAAACCCTGACCACCCAGGGTGCAGACCAGGAAGCAGAGTCCTAGTTTAACACACATCTCTGCAGCTTCTCTACTGTTACCCACTCTTTACTCCATCCAGACAGTGTCTTGCCCACGACCAAAATCTAATAAATTAGCAAAGATTCCCAAAGGAGTAAATCATGATAATCTAATTAAAATCAAAATAACTCCAATTAGGGAAAAAGTTAAAACAATTAAATGCGGTCTGTTTAACATAAGATCGCTTTCCTCTAAAAGTCTACTAGTTAATGACTTGATTTGTGATAATCACATTGACTTGTTTTGCCTTACAGAAACCTGGCTGCAGCAAGAGGATTATGTGAGCATAAATGAGGCAACTCCTTCAAGCTATTTAAATTTTCACATCCCCAGAAGTTCTGGGCGAGGAGGAGGAGTAGCAACAATCTACGTGTCTGACTTACTGATTACTCCCAAAACAATTAATTCCTACAACTCTTTTGAACATTTAACCCTTAATTTCCCTGATCCAAATTTCAAGGCAAGAAAACCTCTTCTTTTTGTAACTTTGTATCGTCCACCAGGTCCTTACTCTGAATTTTTAGATGAGTTTTCAGAGTTCCTTTCTGATTTGGTATTAAATACTGACAGGGTCATCATAGTGGGAGATTTTAACATCCATGCTGACATTGAAGGCGATAGCTTAAGAGCAGCCTTTAATGCTATCTTAGACACTATTGGCTTTGTTCAAAATGTGAATAGTCCCACGCATTCTCATCTTCATACTTTGGATCTTGTGCTGACATACGGCATAGAATGTGAAGAAATAACAGTATTTCCTCACAACCCTGTCCTCTCTGACCACTTTCTAATAACCTTCAGGATTACTTTAACAGAGTTCTCCTCCCCCAAAAGAAGGTTCAATTTTAGTAGATCTTTATCAGATAGTGCAGTTATAAATTTTAAAGAATCTGCTTCACTTTCTCTCTGCTCTGTGTCACTGAGCAGTGCTGCAGAGTGCAAAAGCTTAGCTTATTCCCCTTCACAGGTTGATGATTTTGTTGAGGGGGTTGCTAGTTCTCTGCGTATTGCCTTAGACAACGCAGCTCCTTTGAAAATGAAAACCGTTAAAAATAGAAAGCTTGCTCCTTGGTTTAATGCAGAGCTGCGTACTTTGAAGCAAAATGCTAGGAAACTGGAGAGAAAATATCGCTCCACAGGCCTGCGAGAGTCCTTCCTAGTCTGGAAAAATGGTTTACTGCTGTATAAGAGGACCCTTTGTAAAGCAAGAGCAGCATACTTCTCCTCATTAATAGAGGAGAATAAGAATAATCCTAGATTTCTTTTTAATACAGTTGCCAAACTCACCCAGAGCCATAGCTCTGTTGAACCGTCCATTCCACCTGCTCTTAGCAGCAATGATTTTATGGGATTCTTTATAAATAAGATTGATCTTATTAAAAATAAGATCATAAGCACTCCTCTATCCGCGATTGTACCTGAGGTAGTCATGGAATCTGAACCGGGTTTAGACTGCTTTGATCCAGTTGAACTCTCTGAATTAGCAAAATTATTGTCTTCATCTAAGCCTTCAACTTGTATGTTAGATCCAGTTCCAACCAGGTTATTTAAGGAGGTATTCCCTTTGATCTCCTCCTCCATTTTAGATGTGATTAATCTATCTCTGTTACAGGGATATGTACCTAAAGCTTTTAAGATTGCTGTAATTAAACCTCTGCTTAAGAAACCGTCTCTTGACCCAGATGACTTGGTCAATTATAGACCTATATCCAATCTTCCTTTCTTATCCAAAATTCTTGAGAAAGTCGTCGCCAAACAAGTTTGCGATCACTTCCACCATAATGAACTTTTTGAAGAGTTTCAGTCTGGCTTTAGAGCTCATCATAGCACTGAAACAGCTCTGGTGAAAGTCACTAATGATATTCTCATGGCCTCAGATAATGGACTTGTATCTGTGCTCGTCCTGTTGGATCTTAGTGCTGCATTTGATACAGTTGACCATAATATTCTTTTAGAAAGACTTGAATATTTTGTTGGAATTAAAGGAACAGCACTAGACTGGTTTAAATCTTATCTATCTGATCGAATTCAGTTTGTTCATGTTAATGATAGATCTTCAACACGCTCAAAGGTTACCTGTGGAGTACCACAGGGATCAGTGCTAGGACCAATTCTCTTTACTTTATACATGCTCCCAATTGGTAGAATTATTAGACAGCATGGGATTAATTTCCACTGTTATGCTGATGATACCCAGCTATATCTGTCTATAAATCCAGATGAAGCTAACCCATTACATAGATTACAGGCATGTCTTGAAGACATAAAAACCTGGATGACTCTTAATTTTCTGCTTCTGAATGCAGACAAAACAGAAGTTATAGTCTTTGGACCAGAGTCTCTGAAAAAGAAACTGATTAGCCAGTCACTTCATTTGGATGGGATTAAACTGATTTCAGATAATAAAGTAAAAAATCTTGGTGTTATTTTTGATCAGGACCTGTCATTTAAATCCCATATCAAAGAGGTTTCTAGAATTTCCTTCTTTCATCTGAGGAACATTGCAAAAATGAGCAATCTCCTGTCCAGGGGTGATGCTGAGAAACTAGTCCATGCATTTGTTACTTCAAGGCTGGACTATTGTAATTCTTTACTATCAGGAAGTCCACAAACTGTAGTTAAAAGCCTTCAGCTGATCCAAAATGCTGCAGCCAGAGTTCTAATGAAAATTAAAAAGAGAGATCATATCTCTCCTATCCTGGCTTCTCTTCATTGGCTTCCTGTTAAATCAAGAATAGAATTTAAAATCCTCCTTCTCACATATAAAGCCTTAAATGGCCAAGCTCCATCTTATATCAGAGATCTGATTGTTCCTTATGTTCCTAACAGAGCACTTCGCTCTCAATCTGCAGGTTTACTAGTGGTTCCTAGAATTTCTAAAAGTAGAATGGGAGGCAGATCTTTTAGTTATCAGGCTCCTCTCCTGTGGAACCAACTACCAGTTTTAGTCCGTGAGGCAGACACCCTGTCTACTTTTAAGGCTAGGCTTAAAACTTTCATTTTTGATAAAGCTTATAGTTAGGGTGGCTCAGGTTATCCTGAGCTATCTCTATAGTTATGCTGCTATAGGCTTAGACTTTTGGAGGACATAGGGACCCCTTTTTCATCATTCTGCTTCATTCTCTCTCTGTTCTCCTATTCTGCAGAATCTGTTAGTTCAATCTCTAACCTTCAGCTCTCTCTGCTTTTCCTCAGAGTAGCTTTGCCTCGTCTGTTCCTGCTTGGCTGTGACGTCATCCTGGAAAGAAACATCAGCTGTGCTGCTTCCATCAACACCCTTGTTTATAGATGTTGGAGATCGGCCTGTTTTCCAGTGTGGTCCTGTTTCTCTGACCGTGACTAACTGGATGTGCTCTCTTCATCCTCTGACATGGGAGCTGCCTTGGAGCTCGTCTGCCTGGCTGTGTGTTTCCTGGACGGGGCCGCCTTTTACAGCTGCTTTTTGTATCTCTGCTTCTGTCTCCTTGAACCCCAGTCGGCCTCGGCAGATGGCCGCTCACACTGAGCCTGGTTCTGCTGGAGGTTTCTTCCTGTTAAAAGGGAGTTTTTCCTCTCCACTGTCGCTACAAGCATGCTTAGTGTGGGGGATTGTATTTGAGTCAATGAGTCAATGCAATCAACTGGTTTTCCTTAGACAGAAAACTTTGTATCAATTTGACTGTATGATCTGGTTGAACTGTAAAGTGCCTTGAGATGACATGTGTTGTGAATTTGGCGCTATATAAATAAACTGAATTGAATTGAATATAATCTATTTGAGGTGTTTGGGGAGACGATGAATGCTAATTATATCTTATTTCATGGAAAACTGTAATTTTAACTACGGTACTATAAATTCTAAGTGTGTGTCTTTGTCCGGTGTGTATCACTCCAGCTGTTGGACGTAACCATGTTTCTGTAATACAGGGATGGTCAAGGTTTTAATTTTTAATAAGTGTTTAGTTTCCACTTTGTGCTTCGTGTCTTCAAAATCTTGTCTGTTTTATTTTGACAGAC
Source organism: Cyprinodon tularosa (assembly GCF_016077235.1). Taxonomy (NCBI): domain Eukaryota; kingdom Metazoa; phylum Chordata; class Actinopteri; order Cyprinodontiformes; family Cyprinodontidae; genus Cyprinodon; species Cyprinodon tularosa. The sequence goes on from NW_024038180.1 coordinate 19,799, forward strand.
ATTAACAGGAAATAAGATGAAGAAAAGATAAAGGATAACCCAAAGGGGTAATGAAGCTGATTTCTATTACTAAATATTGTGATTTTCAGTCATTTGTCACCTTAGCTTTGAGATCATTTTAAAACAACAAAAAACAAACAAACACACAGCTGCACCAAGAAGCCGAACGGTGATGGGACTCAGATAGCATTGTCAACGGTAAACATGTCATCATTTAAAGTGTGTTTCATACTCTCCTTTTGGTTGGGAGCCTCTGGGTCTAGCAGGTGTCGTTTTGTTTCCTGGACATGGACCATGACAAACCTGGGACACAAGGCCTACCCCTCCAGCCCCATCTCTCCTCCAAATGTGGAGCATAGCAGCTCTTAAAGGGGCCTACTCAAAACTATGCCTATTTAAAAAAAAAAAAAGGTATAAAATATATATTCCCTTCAAATAAATTCATATCAAACCTTCCCTTCTAATGATGTTTACCTAATACTTTTTGCACCCAGTGGATATGAACATGACATGAACATCGTTGTTGGCTGTTGCCATCTGCTGGTAACTCTTTACATTTCCATTCATAAGCTGAGAAGTACTTTTTAGGACTTTTGGGATCAAAGTTGTTGGTTATATTTGCTCTTTTTTTTAACACTTGTTCTTGGGATTTTCCTTTTTCCTAACCTCGGCTGGAGAAATGCTAACTTGCTTTTTCCCTTTCTTCCTTGTTTACTCATGGTGCACATGCACAACATTGTATCTCCGGTCACATGGTCTTATTAAGGTCTTGTTTGCAAGTGAAAGTCTTTGTTCGCAACGAAAGTGAGCTACTGACTTAGAAATGAGTGAAATGGTAGATTGTAGGGTCCCTTTAATTCACTTTAATTATAACATTTACTCTGAGGTTGCTTTCTCTGATGGAATATACAGTATAACTTTTAACATGTTATGTATAAATATATGCTATCATTATATCTTTAAACATTTTACTTTTTCAGGTTGTTTTTTTTGGGTTAACCTCAGGTGTTAATGTCATGATTGAATTATTAGGTTACAGGCTTGTGTGATGAGCTGCTGCAGAACAATGTCTTCCATGTGTTTTGGTCATTATGGTTCTCAGAGGGCGCCGTGAGCAGAGTCTATACATGTTCGTGAAACCCGCCACCATTCCTACAGCACGTCCGGCTCTCCCTGGCTGTAATCCAACACTCTGTGACTCATTACAAACATAAATGAACCAGCAGTGCGAATGTTTGGGGGTGGGCTGAACAACAACAAAAGTCTCATCCATTCAGACAAGGTTTGCGGGTTCCCCATAACATTCCTGGAATACTTATCCATCCGGTAACGGGATGTTTGTGTGGGACAAAGATGAAATTTCAAAGTTTTTAATGAAACATGTTTTCAGTGAATGATTTTCCTCAGGTCTTCATGTGGCTGTAAGTTTAATTAGCTTGTCCTTTTTTGTCACTGGAGAAAGGTAGAGGAGGACAGAGCGGTGATCTTATCGGCCCTTGTGTTTTAGGTCATCTCACTTGGCACAAAAGCAAACATGGGACAAAGGAAGCTCAGTGTTTCCTGTCCAAGGATACCAGTGTTTTTAAAAGGTTTTTAAAGTTTGATCTGCTGGATGTTTGGATTGTTTCTCTGGAAATTGACTGACCCTAGTTCAATTCAGTTAACTAATCTGAAGTGGAGCAGAGAAACCATTTAAAATCAGTGTATATTGCTAAATTAACTGTACTATGGATTCCCTAATGTGAGTGATGGATAAGTTGGGTTATGATGTCATTCACTTAAACAACTGGTCTTAATTTGTGCCGTCTTCCTGTTATTACAATGCATAGGTTTAATGTTTTCATAACAATTCGTTCCCAAACACATTCGACATATGGTAACTGTAATTGTTAGGTCAACAGGTGCTCTTTTATGTGGCATGAAGTCTGAAAAAATGCATTAATGATGAGATGATTGTATTTGATATTTACCCGTAGCAGTGAGATGATTGAGAAATGGTTCCACCTCACATCTGTGCACTCTTTTAGTCCAGGACTTTTAGTCCTGGCACTATGAGAACATAGAACTACATTATAGCTACTGTGCCTTCTGACAGCAGGATGTTAAAGTGGTTCTGATCAACTCAGAAGCCCCGTTATTTTGACAGTCTTTTCACTTCGTAATTGTTTTCCTGCAATGCTGCTGGACATTAAGCAGGAATGCTAGATGCAACAAATGCATTTGTGGATTAAGAGCACATTTTAGTCAATCTTTCAAAGGCCATGCAACTTTTAAATGAACCAACACAATCCTCTTTTGGTTGCAGACTATTCATTATAACAACCTTCTGAGATCCTTTTAATCTGAGTTCCCACTGAGAAGAACCCCCCCATCTACACACCCCCGTCAGGTGGTGTGGTTGGTGTTCACCAGCCCATAGCTCCTGTACGCCCTTGTGACTCCACTCAAGAGCTAAACAAATAATTGGCTCCAGCCTGTCTTTGGTCAAGTGCGGGGTCGCACAGACGGGAGCATGCAGAAGAGGTTGCGGGGGGTGGGCATGAGAGTCCCTCTACACGAGAGAGAAAAAGAAAATAGAGGGTAGCTGTTGTATTAAATGAGTTAGTTCAGAGAGAAATCAGTTTTTAATTAAATGCATATTATGTTTTCCCAGCATATTACTGATTAAATCAGTCCACATTTCAGACACACACCTTGTTCCTACACTTTAAGAAACCATGTTGATCAGAAGTATGCTATGCTTTAGAGGTCCAAAACACATTCTCAGGGTTTATAAAATACTAATCGCATCCATATTTTTATAATTTTGATTGAATAAAACAATCAATCTCCTCCAGGTGGCACTGTTCTTCAATAGGAGGAAACATCAGAGAGGGAATGGTTGGAAAGAGTTATGTATTTCTCTGAGAGAACAACCTCTTAAATCTGGCCTCAGGACCGTCCTGTTCACTAGATTTGTGCTGTAGTTAACTACCCATTGAATAATGGTGGGGATTTTAAAACATTCCCAAGAACTGATCATCGCCTAAAGAAGAAGCAAATGGCATTAAATGTTTTGTTATTTACATCTTGGATTGATTCAAGTCTCCCTCAAAAAGTGTGCAAGTTACTCACCTATTTTTACCTTTGTTACAGTTTGAATATTTCTAAGTAGCTAAAGAGAAAAACTGATTAAGGTGTTCCTCTTTTAATGAAGCAGTTTTGATAAAAAATTTGTTGCTTTTCTAGTGTTTTTGTTTCATAAAATGTAAATAAAACAGATTTATAAGATATCTCTGTGTGGAGAGAGCAAGTTGTTGATGCCGTTTTGTTCCCGTTCATAAATCTTGCTCCAAATTCTTTTCGGTGACAACAAGCCTGTTGGGAGCAGCTGTCAAGATAAAACACAGAACCAGATAAAGAACATTCTTTAAATAGTGGGACACAAATCAAAGACACCTATCTGAAATCTATTCTCCCACCCTGGGCTTACTTATGGAAAGCCGGTTTAAATGTCAGCAGGTTGTAATTACTGTTCCATGGTCTCTACACTCCACAGTTAAACGTGAAGGTTTATTTTATTAGATGAAAGTCTAACTTTAGCAGCAGAATCCATGTTAATGTTTGTTTGTCAGCTGGGGGGGGGGGGGTCAGGCCTATTTGTCTGGTTGATTGTTTATGTCGAGCACAGCTAAACATAAAGTTGTTTTGGATTAAGATGGTGACAAAGATAACTCTAAGAGTCACATTTAAGATTCAGGAATTCTCATGTCCATCAGTGTTGATGTCCACATGATACCAAAGGTTGACAAAACCTGCTAAACGCTGGTTACAGACATGTTAACACCATCTTATATTAGCTTTGGTTGTGTTATAAACAAGCCTGCTAGCATGACCAGTTTCTAAATATTGTGTTTTTTCAGAAAATCTTAAACCCCAAAGGCGACCAGAGAAGCTTTGCAGAAGACCTTTGATACAGTCATCACTGCTATTGAACCAAACTGAATATAACCTGGAGGTGATCCAAAAGTAAAATAAAACTTTATCAAACCCTAGAAATATGCTGCCAGCTTCTCTGCTTCCTTATCTCTACAAGTAACTTAATGTGTTTTTGTCTCAGTTTGCAGGTTGCATGGTTGTCTGGACTTGATGCATGCCTATTGCATGACTGCAGAGGGTCTTTGTTGTGGGACTGAGAGCACACAGTTGCTAGCCTGGGTGCCAGTCCGAACTTAGTCCCGCCCACAAGGTTTGAGTTCGGGGAAGTTCGGTCTGGCTCTGCTCCATAGTAGCGCGAGTATTAAAGCCCACTGTCAGGCGATCCAATCAAATTGTCAGCGCGGGCTTTATACGATGATGGACAGATGATCAAGAGTAATGTTATCAACCACGTGACCAAAGCGCGCTTGGGTGACAACAATAATGGCTGCCGCTGGAGAGTTTGGGTGAGTAGATTCTGCTATTAGGTCTGTTCTAGAAGATATCGACAGCAAATTAATTTTAAAAGAGGAACAGAGAAACGCGATCAAGTCTCATCTTCTTATTCTAGGCGTGAAACTGCACGCTTTGATTTTTGTGGACAACAACTATGCCTCGCTTAAGATACGTCACGCACTCCGTTGCTCTTATTGGTTGTAGGTCTATCCAATTGAGTACAGAGGCATTTTTTTCCTGGTTTGTTCAAAACACGCCCCATAATCACAGCTCTATGGAGCAGTATCAGACTCATATTCTGACTAGAATTGAGTCGGACTACGTCAGGCTACACAGTTGCAGCAATGGCTCAAACAGTGCACTTAAACACCAATGGTCCAGGTAAACCAGCTTTTATTTCTTACATCGGTTTGTCTTTTTTTTTCCATATTACAAATGGTATCCACGGTGTGGAAGAAGTTCTCTATTTTAAACTGATTCATGCATAACCTGTGCTGATATCATTTTGTGTCAGGGTTAATATGATAACACAAAGCAAACCGAGGAGGGGGACCTATATAAGGACCCAACTGTGGCCACATTTGTTAACAAGAAAAAAAAAGTGCTTTAAAAGAACCTCTTAAAAGAACTGAAGGTGTGCAGCTGCATGAAGGTTGTAGTTCATAGCTAGTAATTAGACTTCTGTGTTTTCACATCACTGCAAGTATGAGCTTTCACCCCTAATCCCAGCTGAAGCAGTCACAAATAAAAATAATACATCAGCATTAGTTATGCTTTAGTGCCAACAACAAGCCCCCAAAAGAGCTGTTCTCCTATTCTGCAGAATCTGTTAGTTCAATCTCTAACCTTCTGCTCTCTCTGCTTTTCCTCAGAGTAGCTTTGCCTCGTCTGTTCCTGTTTGGCTGTGACGTCATCCTGGAAAGAAACATCAGCTGTGCTGCTTCTATCAACACCCTTGTTAATAGATGTTGGAGATCGGCCTGTTTTCCAGTGTGGTCCTGTTTCTCTGACCGTGACTGAGTGGATGTGCTCTCTTCGTCCTCTGGCATGGGAGCTGCCTTGGAGCTCGTCTGCCTGGCTGTGTGTTTCCTGGACGGGGCCGCCTTTTACAGCTGCTTTTTGTATCTCTGCTTCTGTCTCCTTGAACCCCAGTCGGCCTTGGCAGATGGCCGCTCACACTGAGCCTGGTTCTGCTGGAGGTTTCTTCCTGTTAAAAGGGAGTTTTTCCTCTCCACTGTCGCTACAAGCATGCTTAGTGTGGGGGATTGTATTTGAGTCAATGAGTCAATGCAATCAACTGGTTTTCCTTAGATAGAAAACTTTGTATCAATTTGACTGTATGATCTGGTTGAACTGTAAAGTGCCTTGAGATGACATGTGTTGTGAATTTGGCGCTATATAAATAAACTGAATTGAATTGTAGCTCCCAGTGAGCCGTGTGGAGGCAGGCGCTGTAAGATGAATCACAGGTATGAGATATGCTCCCTCTTATACCCTTTCCCACTGGCCGAAAAAAAAACAGTTTAAACCAAGAAACAATCAGCTTTTAGTGGCAGTGGCAACAGCTCACTGACGCGTGTCTACCCGGATCAAACGACTTGGCGAACGACCCGCACTAACATCGCTTCGTGCTCTGATAAGCAAGCTCTGGGAACACCAGAGTCTGGTTGACCCATTAATTTGTGCCCACAAAATATGGACGTCAATATATTGCGCCAGCCATGCCTGATCTAACATTCTAAAACAACTGTTTGCTTTCAATAAACATGGTGCAGCACTAGTTAGAGAGACTTGGACAGATAGCAGAGCGAAAAAAAAGCCCACTTACTGCGCCCTGGCTTACATGTTGCTCTCCATTGTTTACTTTCATGATTTCTGTCACATTGGTGCAACAGAAATCAAGCTCACCCAGCTTGATTGTATCAACAGACAGCTAGGGTTTAGACCCAGCTTTTACGCAGTTGTTAGCGGGTCGACCCATGTTTGAAAAACACGCATTAAGCCGCTGTTTTTAGTGGGAAAGATGCTTTAGTGAAAAAAAAAATCATCACTGTTAGAGACTCCAACTTCAGTCTCTTGGTGGTACAGGTGCTTCAGGAAGTTGTGTGAATTTCACCTATGTCAAAAATTCAGTTTAATAAGGTGAAGCTTATGTCGAATAACTACATAAAGAGTAAAATTTTTAAGTATTTCTTTGTGATAGTAATGCTGACAAGGTTTTGGAGCGAATTAAAACCCTACATTTATTCCACTTTTTACAGAAAGTATGTAGAGTTTATGCGCTTTCTACTTGCCTGTGGCTTTCTGCATGAATTACTGCCTTAGTGCGATTGGGCACGGTTTGCACTACTCTGTGGTCACACCTGTTCCTGACCAATCAGTGCTTCCATGATTGCTGAAGCAAGAGGTTACACTGGCAGTGTGGGCAGGTACGCAGTCCTCTCCATGAAGCTTGTTGTCAGCAGACGAAAACATGGAAGGGCTCTGAAATACATCAGTAGATGGTTGCAGTGACTTTGGACCAACACCAGAAGATGCATGGCTATGCAAATCCACTGTGAGTGGGAAATTTTACACCAGGCGTCAAAAAGCTTAGATTCTATGGGTCTCTCCTCTTCAGGCTCTGAGACCTTGATAAGGAATAAATGTAGCAAATACTCTCACTTGAAAAGATAACTTGCAGTGAGGCTCCTGTTCAGCCAGTCCAGGACCAAGACTCCAATTTCTCAAAGAGAATGCAGAGGCTCTTGTCCTGTGTGAAGTTTATTGAAGTTCTGACTCCAGCTGCATTCCACAAGTCATGAATATCCAGCTTTAATAGCAGTGATTTTTTTGTGTGATTTACCCTCCATTAGGAGGCACATTATGGTCTTGGTTTTGTGTAATATTCAAATATATTGACTCTAATTTTTTTTGGCTCTCTGAATATTCTTTGTGATGGAGATGGACCAAGAGGATTTGGTTCCATTGTTATTGGAATCTGTTCAATGTTTGAGCAGCTGGTAAATTCAGTCAATCAAACTGCAGTTGTAGAGATTAAATTATAGAATATAGGGCACCTCTTAACAGGAAGATGTAAAACAAAAGGTTTTGCATAGGTTAATAAGCACAAGAATACACATTGATTCACTACTGACCTAATTTGCCCAAATAAATGTGTAATTGGTGCATCTTTTTTCTACATTTCTACCTACGCAGCTATCTACTTACCTTTTAGGGTTAGTCAGACATGTTTCATGCCCTAATCTCCATCAGAAAACAACAGATTTTCAAGCAAACTTTATTTCTTTTTTCTTTCATTCTAAATTCATACCATGAAGTTAACGTGCTTTTTTTTATTATTATTTTTTTACCTTTTTTACTTGCCATTAACTACAGAGGAAATTAACATCATGCAACTTATTTTTTTTTAATCTACAATAGATATTTTCAAATTAGAGATTCGTCTTCTTAAAGGCAGAAGAATCAGCTGATAATATTTTTAGCATTTGAATATCTGTAGAGCAACTAGAATTTTTACTGAAAGGTTTATCAGAAAATTAAAAGGAAGTGTTACAGTAACACTAGGCAATTATTACTTGTTTAATACTTGTTTAATATATACAAGTCAAATTATTTAACCAGAGTGGTTTGTATATTCTAGCCTTATGAAGAATGTCTCACATATTAACAGGAAAGTTGATGGAGAAAATTAATCTGCACCAATGATTAGAATATATTGGATACATGTTTTACATATTGAATAAATGTTTTACACTAAATACATTTATGTTATACAGGTCACAGAGTCCAAAAGAATGTGCGCCACCGAATGTGGAGATAGAGAGCAGTGTGTGTGTAAAGGCTCTATGCAGCTGCTGCTTTGAAGCGCAACCTTGAAGTCTGAGAGATAAGGCCATGGTGGGAAAACACCTAGAATGAGCGAAAGAACAGGAGCATTGCAGGGAGTTCAAGGGCGTTTGAGGCCTTTGAAAACCAGGGTGCAGAAATGAGTCCTATTTGTAAGACAGACGCATTGAGAATGGGTTGTTCAGGGCTGCACAGCTCAGTTGAAGTAATTGTAATATATTGAGTTGTCATCTCCAAAGCATGCGGTGCGGTACCAGGTTGCATGAAAAGGGATGTTTTACTGGGACTTTGAGTTTTAAACTCATGCTGACCTTTTTTTATGTAATGTTATGATCGTAAGTCACACTGGATGAAAACATTGTTTTGACATATTGATGATTAAATAATAATAAAGTCTGAATAATATTCTGTAAACCGTTGTGGTAACTGTACTTTTTCAATAAATTAACCTAGTATTTTATCGGTTCAAAGAGACACAATCAGTTCTTATTCATTCCACTGGTCGTCTGTTTTGATCAAATAGAAATAGAGGCCTGCCTCTAATTCTGGCCTCTTTCCAATAATGGCCTGGACCAAGATGCACCTGAGTGAAATAAAGGCCCCGGCCTATATTAGAGGATTTACGGTATAAAAAATAAAACCGTGGATGTCTGGGAGACAGTGATTCGCCTACAAGTTATGAATGCTGGCGTATCATAAATGATATATTATGAACAGTTTAGTTTGTGCTTCAAGTCATTGCCCATAGGAAGACGTTACCTGGATATAACCTAAAGGAATATCTTTAGAACGGTTCCAAATGACAAAAAACTCATATACATGGGTAGAACATGATGTAATAACGTAAAATCAAGGGCCCAATGTAAAAACAAAACAAAAAAACAGAAGTTTCCCTTTAAGTGTCTTTAATCTTTTTATTTAATTTAAAAACTACAACTACTACAACACTCAGACACCTGAACCTAGATTAGATTATTCCAAGCTAACAGTGGAGAAATTTCATTAGAATATTTTTGGAAATCTGCTCAACCTCTGACACATTGAGCTGGGGTCTGTCTCTTCCAGGCAGAGGTGTACAGAAAACGCTGCTGAGTTTAGGGTGTCTCATTACTTCCTCATTTTCCAGACAGTCACTGTGGTGTTGGATGTAAATGCTTTACTTTCCTTAATAATTGTTTGTGGGGAAATACATTTAGGCCAAAATGAATGAAGATTCAGGTTGCTTGATAGGATCCACTGGCTCCTCAACCTCAAGGAGAGAGTTTGGTGCTTTTATGTGAGGTGTCCTTTATTAAACCACCAATAGAACGCCTTTTTGCTGTGTTTGTGTTTCCAGACCGCCTGCAGGATTATGTTGGAAAAGAGGAGGATTTCTCTGACCATCAGCTCTGTGGACAGGGGAGGAAATCCAGTTTGGACCAAGAGGAATCTGAACATCCGCAGATAAAAGAAGAGCATCAAAAGCCAGAACATCCCTGTATAAAAGAGGAAACCATGGAGCTCCCCATAAGTGAGCAAAAAGAACAGCTTGTTCTTAAGCAGACGATTAAAGATACAAGAGAGAATCCTTTCCCATGTTTGACATGTGGAGAAAACTTTCTTAAAAAAAAGCATTTAATGGTTCACATGAGAACTCACAAAGGTGAGAAGTTTTATTGTCTGTCCTGTGGAAAATTTTTCTCAAAGAAATCTAGACTTGATAAACATATGATAATTCACACAGGTGAGAAGCCTTTTTCCTGTACTATTTGTAAGAAGAATATTACCGGAAAAAGTAATTTGACTAAACACATGAGAATTCACACTGGTGAGAAGCCTTTTGAATAAGTCACTGCAGTTAGATGCCACAGGAATGAACAGTAGAGGTGTTTACCATGTTTGACTGGTGATAAAACGTCCATCTAGAAACTCCTTCACCTCATTACATGAGAAACTCATGGGTTAATGTCTTTTTTTTTAGGCAAGTTTTGAGATTAATTAACAACTCTGTTTTTATTTAATTTCGAAACTACAACTACTACAACACTCAGACACCTGAACCTAGATTAGATTATTCCAAGCTAACAGTGGAGAAATTTCATTAGAATATTTTTGGAAATCTGCTCAACCTCTGACACATTGAGCTGGGGTCTGTCTCTTCCAGGCAGAGGTGTACAGAAAACGCTGCTGAGTTTAGGGTGTCTCATTACTTCCTCATTTTCCAGACAGTCACTGTGGTGTTGGATGTAAATGCTTTACTTTCCTTAATAATTGTTTGTGGGGAAATACATTTAGGCCAAAATGAATGAAGATTCAGGTTGCTTGATAGGATCCACTGGCTCCTCAACCTCAAGGAGAGAGTTTGGTGCTTTTATGTGAGGTGTCCTTTATTAAACCACCAATAGAACGCCTTTTTTGCTGTGTTTGTGTTTCCAGACCGCCTGCAGGATTATGCTGGAAAAGAGGAGGATTTCTCTGACCAGCAGCTCTGTGGACAGGGGAGGAAATCCAGTTTGGACCAAGAGGAATCTGAACATCTGCAGATAAAAGAAGAGCATCAAAAGCCAGAACATCCCTTTATAAAAGAGGAAACCATGGAGCTCCCCATAAGTGAGGAAAAAGAGCAGCTTGTTCTTAAGCAGACGATTAAACATACAAGAGAGAATCCTTTCCCATGTTTGACATGTGGAGAAAACTTTCTTAAAAAACAGCATTTAATGGTTCACATGAGAACTCACAAAGGTGAGAAGTTTTATTGTCTGTCCTGTGGAAAATTTTTCTCAAAGAAATCTAGACTTGATAAACATATGATAATTCACACAGGTGAGAAGCCTTTTTCCTGTACCATTTGTAACAAGAATTTTACTCAAAAGAGTAATTTTACTTCTCACATGAGAATTCACACAGGTGAGAAGCCTTTTTCCTGTACTATTTGTAACAAGAATATTACCGGAAAAAGTAATTTGACTAAACACATGAGAATTCACACTGGTGAGAAGCCTTTTTCCTCTACCATTTGTAACAAGAATTTTACTCAAAAGAGTAATTTTACTTCTCACATGAGAATTCACACAGGTGAGAAGCCTTTTTCCTGTACTATTTGTAACAAGAATATTACCGGAAAAAGTAATTTGACTAAACACATGAGAATTCACACTGGTGAGAAGCCTTTTTCCTCTACCATTTGTAACAAGAATTTTACTCAAAAGAGTAATTTTACTTCTCACATGAGAATTCACACAGGTGAGAAGCCTTTTTCCTGTACTATTTGTAACAAGAATATTACCGGAAAAAGTAATTTGACTAAACACATGAGAATTCACACTGGTGAGAAGCCTTTTGAATGTCTGTCCTGTGGAAAAAGCTTCACTCAGAAATCTGATCTTGATACCCACATGAGAATTCACACTGGTGAGAAGCCTTTTGAATGTCTGTCCTGTGGAAAAAGCTTCACTCAGAAATCTGATCTTGATACCCACATGAGAATTCACACTGGTGAGAAGCCTTTTGAATGTCTGTCCTGTGGAAAAAGCTTCACTCATAAATCTAGTCTTGATACCCACATGAGAATTCACACTGGTGAGAAGCCTTTTGAATGTCTGTCCTGTGGAAAAAGCTTCACTCAGAAATCTGATCTTGATACCCACATGAGAATTCACACTGGTGAGAAGCCTTTTGAATGTCTGTCCTGTGGAAAAAGCTTCACTCATAAATCTAGTCTTGATAGACACATGATATTTCACACTGGTGAGAAGCCTTTTGAATGTCTGTCCTGTGGAAAAAGCTTCGCCTCTAAGTCTAATCTTAATACTCACATCAGAATTCACACTGGTGAGAAGCCTTTTTCTTGTACCATTTGTAACAATAAATTTACTCAAAAGGGTAGTTTGACTTCTCACATGAGAATTCACACCCGTGAGAAGCCTTTTTCCTGTACCATTTGTAACAATAAATTTACTCAAAAGGGTAGTTTGACTAAACACATGAGAATTCACACTGGTGAGAAGCCTTTTGAATAAGTCACTGCAGTTAGATGCCACAGGAATGAACAGTAGAGGTGTTTACCATGTTTGACTGGTGATAAAACGTCCATCTAGAAACTCCTTCACCTCATTACATGAGAAACTCATGGGTTAATGTCTTTTTTTTTAGGCAAGTTTTGAGATTAATTAACAACTCTGTTTTTATTTAATTTCGAAACTACAACTACTACAACGCTCAGACACCTGAACCTAGATGAGATTATTCCAAGCTAACAGTGGAGAAATTTCCTTAGAATATTTTTGGAAATCTGCTCAACCTCTGACACATTGAGCTGGGGTCTGTCTCTTCCAGGCAGAGGTGTACAGAAAACGCTGCTGAGTTTAGGGTGTCTCATTGATTCCTCATTTTCCAGACAGTCACTGTGGTGTTGGATGTAAATGCTTTACTTTCCTTAATAATTGTTTGTGGGGAAATACATTTAGGCCAAAATGAATGAAGATTCAGGTTGCTTGATAGGATCCACTGGCTCCTCAACCTCAAGGAGAGAGTTTGGTGCTTTTATGTGAGGTGTCCTTTATTAAACCACCAATAGAACGCCTTTTTGCTGTGTTTGTGTTTCCAGACCGCCTGCAGGATTATGTTGGAAAAGAGGAGGATTTCTCTGACCAGCAGCTCTGTGGACAGGGGAGGAAATCCAGTTTGGACCAAGAGGAATCTGAACATCTGCAGATAAAAGAAGAGCATCAAAAGCCAGAACATCCCTTTATAAAAGAGGAAACCATGGAGCTCCCCATAAGTGAGCAAAAAGAGCAGCTTGTTCTTAAGCAGACGATTAAACATACAAGAGAGAAACCTTTCCCATGTTTGACATGTGGAGAAAACTTTCTTAAAAAACAGCATTTAATGGTTCACATGAGAACTCACAAAGGTGAGAAGTTTTATTGTCTGTCCTGTGGAAAATTTTTCTCAAAGAAATCTAGACTTGATAAACATATGATAATTCACACTGGTGAGAAGCCTTTTTCCTGTACCATTTGTAACAAGAATTTTACTCAAAAGAGTAATTTTACTTCTCACATGAGAATTCACACAGGTGAGAAGCCTTTTTCCTCTACCATTTGTAACAAGAATTTTACTCAAAAGAGTAATTTTACTTCTCACATGAGAATTCACACAGGTGAGAAGCCTTTTTCCTGTACTATTTGTAACAAGAATATTACCGGAAAAAGTAATTTGACTAAACACATGAGAATTCACACTGGTGAGAAGCCTTTTTAATGTCTGTCCTGTGGAAAAAGCTTCACTCAGAAATCTGATCTTGATACCCACATGAGAATTCACACTGGTGAGAAGCCTTTTGAATGTCTGTCCTGTGGAAAAAGCTTCACTCAGAAATCTGATCTTGATACCCACATGAGAATTCACACTGGTGAGAAGCCTTTTGAATGTCTGTCCTGTGGAAAAAGCTTCACTCATAAATCTAGTCTTGATAGACACATGATATTTCACACTGGTGAGAAGCCTTTTGAATGTCTGTCCTGTGGAAAAAGCTTCGCCTCTAAGTCTAATCTTAATACTCACATCAGAATTCACACTGGTGAGAAGCCTTTTTCTTGTACCATTTGTAACAATAAATTTACTCAAAAGGGTAGTTTGACTTCTCACATGAGAATTCACACCCGTGAGAAGCCTTTTTCCTGTACCATTTGTAACAATAAATTTACTCAAAAGGGTAGTTTGACTAAACACATGAGAATTCACACAGGTGAGAAGCCTTTTGAATAAGTCACTGCAGTTAGATGCCACAGGAATGAACAGTAGAGGTGTTTACCATGTTTGACTGGTGATAAAGTGTCCATCTAGAAACTCCTTCACCTCATTTACATGAGAAACTCACGGGTTAATGTCTTTTTTTTTAGGCAAGTTTTGAGATTAATTAACAACTCTGTTTTTATTTAATTTCAAAACTACAACTACTACAACGCTCAGACACCTGAACCTAGATTAGATTATTCCAAGCTAACAGTGGAGAAATTTCATTAGAATATTTTTGGAAATCTGCTCAACCTCTGACACATTGAGCTGAGTTTTGAGATTAATTAACAACTCTGTTTACATAGAAACTAGAACTAATAAGGTGTTATATAGTAAATCTGGTAAATACTCAGGTCCTGGTTGAATATTTGGAAGTGAACATTTGAAAGTTAATTATATTGGACCTGAGTAAATTAGAATTAAATGGCCAGAAAATGTTGAAATTTATGATTTCTTATTTTTTTCTGTAATGAGGGGAAAAAACATGATAAAGTGAAACAACAACATATTAGTTACAGATGAAGCAAGTCTGCTGTCCATAGAACAAGCAATTGATAAGTTTAAATTGTAAATATAAAATCAAGGCAGACCAGTACTGTGCAATGTTGGCATGGTGTTGCACATCTTTTTCTGAATGAATTTATTAAGAAAAAAAAACCTCCAGTTTTAGTTTTTGCTTCAAATTTTAGTTGAATGATAAGCTATCTGCTGGATATATTCCAGAAACAGACTTTTATTCAGATGAAAATATCCTCAGATGAAAATAAAAGCAAAGCTAAGACAGATTTAATGAGCTTTGCTCAGTTTTGCTTTTGTTTTTGGAGGATTTTCTAATAGATCAGCTGCAAATGATGAGAGTTTAGCTAATTCAGTGTCTTGTTTGCTTTCATTAGCAATGCATCAATCAGCCCTGCTACGTGTGTTGTTGAAACCAGGCCCACCAAAACTCCAACTGTTTTAGCCACAGTGTTAGAGCTATGGTCAATAGATTTTAGAATGAAGTAGATCATCTATAGAGGAGTCTCAGATGAAGATTTGGGACATATAGAAGTGTGTGTCAGTCTCAGAGTTAGTTAGCTACAAGCTAATTAATGTTGCAAAGTAGCTTTCAGTTATTGTAATCGCTTCTAAATTGATGAACGAGCAGCAATAAAAACCTCATGGATTGTAAAAATGTGCTTTATATTGTTTCATTAAATCCCAATCTTTTTCCAAGTTTCTGCTTTTTAAAGATTTTTTGAAAGTATAATTTTCCTTTGAATAGCTGGAAAAATTCAAATTTGTTTTAAAAGCAACCAATCCACCTGATATTGACTGTTTTATGGCTTTATCAAAAGAGCTTAATTGTTTTATTACATTCCAAAAGAGCAACTCTCACCCTCCCCTGCACATCTTACAGTTTCACACAGACAATCCAACAGAGTGATGATACTCCCTACATTCCTATCTCCAAATAGCAAGGTCATTCTCAGCCTTCCCATATGCACCTGTTGTTTATTTACACTGCGTTCTGTAAATCTGCCCTGATACATATGAACAATAAGTTTTGCTGCAGCTTTAACTTGGCTCTTAATTCTTTTAGCTTAAAACATGTATATATATCTTGATCTTCGATTACTGAATGCAGTCTTTAGAAGTGGGATCACAGTAAGTTTTCTCTGGCCACTTCCTCATTCAACATTTTGGGAAATAGGAAACTTAATATTATTTTATACAGAAATTAGCTTCAGTAATAATACTTAGAGATGCATCATACTGTAGCAAATAATGCTCAATCTGCTTAACTGCTGACTTGTAAAACATCCATCCATCAGCAAAGGTGTACAATTTAAGGTATTCAGCGAGAAGGGCTGCTGAAATCTTTTTTTAAACACATATACGCATGCATGTCTATAAGAAAATAGTAAAAAACCAATAGCTTCTTACAAAAAGATGATCACAGTTGACTGTCATCACAGTCAATGGCAGATTGTTTATGTCCAAATGTTCCAAACTGAACTGCAAGCAATTAATGCAAAGTGAGACAACCTCCCTGGTGAAAGAGAAACAACCTTAACATGTTTATTCTTATTCAGCAGACCTGGTTATAGGTTCAAAATTGAAGTCCAACAAAAAGATCTTAAAGGTTCAAACTTATGTACATTTCCATACATTAAGAATTTGCCAATTGTAATCCAGGAGCTGATGGTCTTCATTTTGAAGTGTTTTTTCTTTTGGCTGTAGTATCACAACGGGACCCGCAGCATGCCCCATACATACACACTTAAGCTCAGCAACTTTTCACCAACTGTTTATTAACTAACAGTAATTTCTTAAACACTAAACAGAACAGTATTGGTCTTTTATTTTCAATACTTTCAATCTTGTAGCCTTGAACATCAGCTGTGCTTTCTGTTTTTCATGTGACTTCAGCATACAGTGCACCTCGCCACTGTGTCATCATTCCTCACCATGGCTGGTTCTAGACAGGGGCCAGTGCCCCTTTAGATCATGTCCTGGCCCCTGTTATGGCCCCTGTGCTGAAGACATAATACTTGAAACAAATTCTAATGATGATCTGCGCTGGAACAGACATGTTTACTGATTGGTCCTTAAGATCTATTT
The DNA here is from genome assembly GCF_016077235.1 of Cyprinodon tularosa. Classification (NCBI taxonomy): domain Eukaryota; kingdom Metazoa; phylum Chordata; class Actinopteri; order Cyprinodontiformes; family Cyprinodontidae; genus Cyprinodon; species Cyprinodon tularosa. The sequence continues at coordinate 36,443 of NW_024038180.1, forward strand.
CATTACGAATACTGTTTTAGTAATTATTCAAAAACAATAAGGTCACAGTTTTTATCTGCTAAATGTTTTTTTCCCCACAACAAATAGAATAAAAATGCTCAAATTTCTACAGATGAATTTAACAGTTTTTCTTGAATTCTATATAAATTTTATAGAAAACGGTAGTTTTAACTTAAATTAAGTCAAAAATATTTAAAATTCCTAAATTCTAAATGTATATTGACCTTATAAGAAAAATAATTTTTATTGAACCTCATTGAAAATAAATTTCCCTCCATGCAGCTGTCTTAATATATTTGAATCTCTTGCTCTGTTTTTTATTTCATGTTTTTCTGGGCCCCCATGAAAACACGCTGGCCCTTCCTGGCCCTCTTTTACATTTGGTCTAGATCCGCCACTGTTCCTCCCCTTCACTAGACGTGGATATACTTTAATATATTCTGCTATAACATTAGTCTGATATTTTAATTTTTTACTGGAGGATTGAACCTCTGCCGTTTCACAGGATGCACAGCTTTGAGGGCGGTTGTTGACACCGTTAGGTTACTCCGACCTGCCCAGGTAAGCCTGAAGATCTGGGTCCTGTGTCGTCCGCGCCATGGGGGGAGGGGGGACTTGATCCTGTGCTCCATACACCACACAGCCCTAGGGTCAAGGATGTCATGCCCAAGTCACACACAAAAAGTGTGAGACCAAGGCATGACATAAAAGCTAATTTAAATTGGGGCCGCGGTCATCTATCGGTATTACGTCTTCACTCATGGTTTTGTTTTAAGGTCATGAGAAAAGTCGCTTGAAAATAAGTTATATGGGAACTACAGTAGGGGAATTGGTAGATAGCATTAATTAAAACAAGTATGGTGATAAAAATTAAAGGTTTTAAGTCAAAATTAAGTCCAAAAATTACCCATAAGGCACTGCGGGAAAACAGGGTATTACAAGTGAATATTAAGGTGAATTATTAAAAAATTCTATGCTTTTTGTGGTTGGAGGCCTGGATAAGATAAATTAGGGATCCAAGGTTTTTCTTTTAGGGTTAGGGCCGGGGCCCCTAAGACCTTAGGGTTAGTTTAAAGGTCTGGATGGGTGTAAATAATTAGTAAAGATTATATAAAGTGTCCTAAAAGGGATTAGGGTCAGGGCCTGGATGTCATAAGACCTAGGGGTTAAAAAACCCGTTTCGCATAAGGATGAATTGGAACCAATAAAGATGTGGAAGGTCTGAATTAGGGTAAGGGTGTCTAAGCACTAAAAACATGCTATGCGGAATGGTGAGCTGGAGATCCGATGGAGTGCAGGTGAAGAATGGAGACCTGTTGAAGTGGAGGGGTACGCACAGGTAACAGAAGTGGAGGGTGTGTTTACACCGCAACCACAACCGAGCCGGTTTAGGCTTAACCTGGCATCCCCTCCCTACCTCTCAAAAGAGAGGAAGGAAGGTGGAGGTGAAGAATGAAGACCCGATGAACTGAAGATCCGATGAAGTGGAGATGCAGATGCAGGGTCGGAGTAAATAATGGCCATAGGATTGGTTATTAAAATGACTATCTCAGTTTGCATAGTAGTTCTAGTAGTGGCTACTGATTTTAAAGGTTTGGGTTTACAGATTAGAAATCATTGTTTGCTTTCTCCCACAACAAATAGTTTTGGGTTGGGCAGGCCAAGGGGGGTGTGGACCCGAAGAAAGGTGAAGGTGAAGAATGAAGACCCGATGAACTGAAGATCCGATGAAGTGGAGATGCAGATGCAGGGTCGGAGTAAATGATGGCCATAGGATTGGTTATTAAAATGACTATCTCAGTTTGCATAGTAGTTCTAGTAGTGGCTACTGATTTTAAAGGTTTGGGTTTACAGATTAGAAATCATTGTTTGCTTTCTCCCACAACAAATAGTTTTGGGTTGGGCAGGCCAAGGGGGGTGTGTGGACCCAAAGAAATGTGAAGACCTGTTGAAGTGGAGGGGCACGCACAGGTAACAGAAGTGGAGTGTGTATTTACACCTCAACCACAACCGAGCCGGTTTAGGCTTAACCTGGCATCCCCTCCCTCCCTCTCAGAATGAGAGGAAGAAAGGTGGAGGTAGAATAAAAATACCTGTGAAAGAAGTTGGTTCTGGGCATAAACATGTGGTTTAGATTGAGCTCCGGTTGTCCGATGGCACGGGCAAAGGTTAGGTGTAGGAATAGTATCACGATGACATCCCCCTAAATCAGTCCATTGACCGAAAAAGGTATGGTTCAGGGAGTCAAAGGCAAGGCACAGGCCGACGCATATCACTCAAGAGCTCATCTCCCTTTTGTTTAGCCCAGGGAGGAAGTACACAGCAAAAACATTCTAATTAAATAAATAAAAATAGTTGGATGGAGTTACAGAATAGGATAGCATGGAGGCCCTTTAACAGGTCCCAATACCATCCAAATTCCTCCATAAGATTAAAGTCACAGTACATGGTTAAGGTAAGGGTTGATCATTTAGTAGAGGTAGAAAGGATACTACAAAATATTCTAAACTAAATAAAAGGAATTTTTGGAACACATCATCAGTAGTGGACCTCAAGATCATCGGGTGTTTTGGCCATTATCACTAGACACCCTCACTCGAGGACGGCCCAGACAGGGATGATCAGTCCCTGCTGTGTGTCCAATAGCCAATTAGGTTTAAAGAAATCTAAAACTAAGTCAATCACAGCATAAAAGAAGAAAAAACTACGAAAGGTCAAAGGTCAAGGTCCGATTTCCCAAGGTTGCGTAATTAAACCTCTGCTTAAGAAACCGTCTCTTGACCCAGATGACTTGGTTAATTATAGACCTATATCCAATCTTCCTTTCTTATCCAAAATTCTTGAGAAAGTAGTTGCCAAACAAGTTTGCGATCACTTCCACCATAATGAACTTTTTGAAGAGTTTCAGTCTGGCTTTAGAGCTCATCATAGCACTGAAACAGCTCTGGTGAAAGTCACTAATGATATTCTCATGGCCTCAGATAATGGACTTGTATCTGTGCTCGTCCTGTTGGATCTTAGTGCTGCATTTGATACAGTTGATCATAATATTCTTTTAGAAAGACTTGAATATTTTGTTGGAATTAAAGGAACAGCACTACACTGGTTTAAATCTTATCTATCTGATCGAATTCAGTTTGTTCATGTTAATGATAGATCTTCCTCATGCTCAAAGGTTACCTGTGGAGTACCACAGGGATCAGTGCTAGGACCAATTCTCTTTACTTTATACATGCTCCCAATTGGTAGAGTTATTAGACAGCATGGGATTAATTTCCACTGTTATGCTGATGATACCCAGCTATATCTGTCTATAATCCAGATGAAGCTAACCCATTACATAGATTACAGGCATGTCTGAAGACATAAAAACCTGGATGACTCTTAACTTTCTGCTTCTGAATGCAGACAAAACAGAAGTTATAGTCTTTGGACCAGAGCCTCTGAAAAAGAAGCTGATTAGCCAGTCACCTCATTTGGATGGGATTAAACTGATTTCAGATAGTAAAGTAAAAAATCTTGGTGTTATTTTTGATCAGGACCTGTCATTTAAATCCCACATCAAAGAGGTTTCTAGAATTTCCTTCTTTCATCTGAGGAACATTGCAAAAATTAGAAATCTCCTGTCCAGGGGTGATGTTGAGAAACTAGTCCATGCATTTGTTACTTCAAGGCTGGACTATTGTAATTCTTTACTATCAGGAAGTCCACAAACTGTAGTTAAAAGCCTTCAGCTGATCCAAAATGCTGCAGCCAGAGTTCTGATGAAAATGAAAAAGAGAGATCATATCTCTCCTATCCTGGCTTCTCTTCATTGGCTTCCTGTTAAATCCAGAATAGAATTTAAAATCCTCCTTCTCACATATAAAGCCTTAAATGGCCAAGCTCCATCTGATATCAGAGATCTGATTGTTCCTTATGTTCCTAACAGAGCACTTCGCTCTCAATCTGCAGGTTTACTAGTGGTTCCTAGAATTTCTAAAAGTAGAATGGGAGGCAGATCTTTTAGTTATCAGGCTCCTCTCCTGTGGAACCAACTACCAGTTTTAGTCCGTGAGGCAGACACCCTGTCTACTTTTAAGGCTAGGCTTAAAACTTTCCTTTTTGATAAAGCTTATAGTTAGAGTGGCTCAGGTTATCCTGATCTATCTCTATAGTTATGCTGCTATAGGCTTAGACTGCTGGAGGACATAGGGACCCCCATTTCATCATTCTGCTTCATTCTCTCTCTGTTCTCCTATTCTGCAGAATCTGTTAGTTCAATCTCTAACCTTCTGCTCTCTCTGCTTTTCCTCAGAGTAGCTTTGCCTCGTCTGTTCCTGTTTGGCTGTGACGTCATCCTGGAAAGAAATATCAGCTGTGCTGCTTCTATCAACACCCTTGTTTATAGATGTTGGAGATCGGCCTGTTTTCCAGTGTGGTCCTGTTTCTCTGACCGTGACTGAGTGGATGTGCTCTCTTCGTCCTCTGGCATGGGAGCTGCCTTGGAGCTCGCCCGCCTGGCTGTGTGTTTCCTGGATGGGGCCGCCTTTTACAGCTGCTTTTTGTATCTGCTTCTGTCTCCTTGAACCCCAGTCGGCCTCGGCAGATGGCCGCTCACACTGAGCCTGGTTCTGCTGGAGGTTTCTTCCTGTTAAAAGGGAGTTTTTCCTCTCCACTGTCGCTACAAGCATGTTTAGTGTGAGGGATTGCTGAAGAGTCAATGAGTCGATGCAATCAACTGGTTTTCCTTAGACAGAAAACTTTGTATCAATTTGATCTGGTTGAACTGTAAAGTGCCTTGAGATGACATGTGTTGTGAATTTGGCGCTATATAAATAAACTGAATTGAATTGAACTTTGAAATTAAAATATTTTACTAAGCTTGAGTAAAACAAGTTCTACTCTCAGCTGCAAAATCGTTTTTGGTCGTTAAATAAAAAGTTCAGACATGCTTCCTACAGCAGTAGCGTAGCGACTGTCCCTACCCGACCGGAGGCACGATCCATACTGGAAGAACGATCCGTACCATCGGCTCATTTGCGCATGTTCAAGCAGATATTCATCCAGTTTTTCATAAATAATGTAATTATGGTACTAAAAGTATTTATTTATATCCTTAAATCACTTAAGAATCCTAAACTGTATCTTAATTTTTTTAATGATTCTTCTGAGACATTTTGATGCATCATCGGACATGCTCACAGCAGTCCGGCTAAATATGATTAAATCATGTTTATCTGCATTTTAGTTTTTCCTTTATTTAGATTATGCACCTTATACATAATGTTAACATGAAAAGGAAAACATCAAATTAGAAAGAACTAGATTTAGTTAGCTCCTGGAAGTAGCTTAGGATCCCATTTCTGGTACAGACAAGGAAAAAACAGAAAATATTTTAATGCATTTATTTTCTCAGGAAATATATTATTAACCTTTAACACATTATAGTCTAGTATGCTTCCTGTTTTTAGGGAGCCTTAGCTGGATAGAAAGGATGGACTGGAATCCTGGAGTGGAGCGCATTACTCCTGCTGCTTGTATCAGAGATATTATATGCAGGCTGGAATAACATTTTATTGTTTTGTTCTGGCTGGTCTGTTTTACTGATGTTGGACCAATATTTGATATGAAAACAAGACTTTCATATTAAAGGAATGCATCTGAGATGCTATTAAAGGGACATGAAGAAGAAATAAATGTGATGTTTGAGCCTGTGGGAGTTAGAGATCATCTACAGCAGTAGTTTTTAATGTAGGGGTCCATCAAGAGAAATAAAAAAAAATAAAAAAATTCTTTGTCTCTAACAGTTTGATTAAATGTCTGTTATTAAGTGCTTCATTTCAAAAGTTTAAAACGAAGATAAAACAATTATTAACCATAATTATATACTCCTGCTAAATCATAATTACTTACAAAAGGTAAAACTTTATAAAAGTTTATCATTCTCTACATATTTTGTATCATTGGTTATTTTGAAATAGATTTACATCCCAGGAGCTGATGCTATTAAAGGAGCTCTGGTGAGGAAAGGTTGGTGAAGCTCTGATTGAGAATATTTTCATACCAGTGAACAAATGCATCGCTTTTAAAGTTGAAACAAAGTCAACGGTATGAATTAATCCAGCCAGAAAAAAAGAGAACTAAAAACCTGATGGGAATCAGCGCCATCATCCAGGACCAAAATTGTTAAAGTCTTATTTTAAGGAGTTGGAAATCAACCTATAAAACTGTCTATGCAGCTACAGAACAAGTAAAACACTGACTTGTAGAAGACGACGCCTGGATGGATGTTGGGTTTTAATCCAGAAAAATGTGAGTTTAAAAGATTAAAAGGAAATGATCAACACAGAGACAGGGTTTTGTGACGTCAGCGTCTGCAGGGTGGAGAGAAGCTGCTGGCTCGGAAAGCCAGCACCTTCTCACACAGATCCCTTCATAGCAAAGCCTTTTATTAACAGTTTACAACATCATTAACAGCCTTAAACAGAAGACCCAGTAATGATTATCTGGGGGGATGCAGGTAACAAGGTAACAAGTGTGAATTGACCATCTGGCTGGATGGAAGTCACACAACCGTGTGATTCTGACTGGAGGTCATAAAAGTTTATGACCCTTCTGGTTGATTCACAGCATAGAAATGTAACATCCTCTTTCTTTCAATGTTTCAAATGTCCACACAATAATTTTATAATTATCACTCTAACAGTGGACCCTGAATGCATCCTCCCCAGAGGGGCTGGATCTCTCAAAGGTTCAGTGTTTCCCTTGAAGCGGATTATTGTGCGAGCTTTCATCCAGAACCAGAGCTGCACACATGGAGCTCAGCAGGGCTTTGATGGAGCTGTCAGGAAACCATCTGTATCCGTCTGAGGAGAATGATGAACTGGGCCAGAACTAAGCCCTGCCCCATTTACATCTTATTACATCTTTGTCTACAAGCTGTAAAGCAAAGTTAAATAGACGAATCAATGCTTGTCCATTCTGCTGCCCTCATATCAGCCAAAAGTATCGATCTTCTACCTCATATCTGTGCTGTAATTGACCACCGCGCTCTCAGTCATGTAACGCATCCGTTCATTTGCTGCAGTCTAAAAATCAGAACCGGGAGTCCCTGATGTTCTGGAACATCGATTGACTGCTGCTCCGGCTGTAAGGTGGCCGTCCGCTTTGACATCATGGCCGCTGAGCAGAGTTAATGAGATCAAACAGCAACAGACCTGGGCAGCTGATGTCAAACTGAGAGTCTCACGCTCAGCCCAGATGAAGGACGTGACTTGAACAGATGAAGGTGTGGTTCATGTCCAGGTATTCAGATGTGGGCAGAAATGGCCAGAGGCTATTTAACATCAGGGATTAGAGTTATTGGAACCCCTGATTATTTACATCCAGCTGTAGCTCTGATTTTAATCTCTTCAAAGGCAGACTTTAACTTGTCTGCTAAAAGTTTCCATCTCTGAGCTACCTGACATCCTCCATCTTTGCCTCAGCAACAAGTTCACCCTCTTTCTATCGCAGCTCCATATTTCAGCTCCATATTTCAGGTGCAGGGGAGTCTGATCCGGTTTGGGGATTCCCACCATATTTGCGCCACTTTCATGGAGATGGAGACTTAATTTTCCAGAAGGACTTGGTAGCAATTCAACAGCACAGAAGTTACCAAAGCTGCTTTAGATGCCATGGTGTTCTCTGCTGAATTGAACAACAGACACCAGCTCAGCTCTTCATTAAAAAGTCCAGAGAAGGTTGTTTCTTAATGGGAGTTTAAAGTTTTACAGTGGTCAGGGATGGGGGCGTCATTAGGATGGTGAAGGTGAGGCATCTCTGCAGCTGACAGAAACTGGACAAGCGATTATCTCTGTGCTGCCGGATACATGGAGGTGTTGTAAGGAGGATTGTAGGGATGCTGTCCATAGTGACAGGGACACCTCCCCGATGTTTGTACCAGTTCATAATTTAAAAAGAACGAGCTCAAAGTTCAGTTCACACAGATGAAAATGAACTAGTTCACTTTCATAGTTCACTGTATCAAATATTAACTAAGTTCACAAACCTACAAATGAACTAACAATCCTCTACCATAGAACCTCATATACTTTGAATGTGTGATCATAATATATACAAAGAAATGGAAAATACTGGATCAGTCAAGGTATACTGGACGTGCAGTGAAGCCTTTATTTAGCCAAAATACACAGAACTTCAGAAACATTCAGGAACATTCAGCTTCTGCTGAAAAGATCTGGATCAAAATGATTTCTTCCGTTCCTCATTCAGTAGCAGATATTTGCTCAGATAACCTGGATGCTTTAACTCCATGTGAGAATTTAAATTTGAAGTGGACATGGCTTACGTACAGACTTGTTCTCTAAGACCCGGTGGGAACAGTTTGCACTAAAACGTGAGTTTTTTTCTGTCCGAGTCTTCCTTTGTTAGTTGATCAAACTCTGCTCAGCGCTCTGCTAAACTGGCATCAGGAATCCCAGCAGATGAGTCTGAATGGAGCAGACTAGTACTGGAATTAGACATTGTGACTCTGTCAGGCTGTTTGCCGTAATAAGTGCCGTAAAACCTGATGTTATCCGATGAAAAGTCTCGTTATCAATTGAACGCCGACGTGAGCTGTGTGTGTCATTCTTCTCAGAGTGAACGTTGCTCTGGTTCACGTTCATTACTTCAAAACTGATCCGTTCAGTAAAATTAGGAATCGATTCAGGGAATGCCGTTTATTGAACACAATCATGCATGAAAATTTTTCCACTTGAAGAGTTCTGGATAGAGCATATTGACAGACCAAAATGTTGTTGTTTTTTTATGTTGAATGCATATTTTATTTATCTTTTTAAACAATCTTTGTGTAATTCCTGCTCTAAGTGGATCCCTCTGTCAGCTAAAGACATGCTTTAGAGTCTCTATTCTCTTCTTAATCCATATATCAGATAGCAAAAGAATTTTTACATAATTAAACTAAAATATTTCCACTATATGAAACCTATCAGAGCAGATTTAATCTGACTACATATGTGCTTTGTGTGAACCTGACATTTTTAGATATTTATCTTTTTACTTTTATAAGCTTTTCTTTGTAAAGATGTTCTCACCTATTTTGTCATTTTTGTTCCGAGCTGAAGGGAGATCATAAAAGAAAATCCCAATAGGGCAATATAGACAAAAAGAAAATCATTTTCTATCTATTATCTATATGTCCTTAAACAACAAATGCTGTAAGTGATGTCATTGATGGAAATGTGTTTTTTTTAATAAAAAGATCATATTAAAAACAATAAAATTCCCATTCTAATTGTTTACATTATCAAACTAATTAAAGCAACATTGCATAACTTTTGACTTAAGTATTAGCATAATTTTTATACATATTAGATGATCTTTCAGGTTCATTTTCAACACTTATGCATTGATGCACTAAGCAGGCTGCTTCCCCCCCCCAAAAAAAAAAAAAGTAAGTACGACTCCAACTGTAAGATATGACCGTTCCTTTTGCACATCTGTTTACACTAGTTCTATGACTGCTCTCAGCCCATAGTTTCACTAAAGGTCATCAGATCATGTTGATTTTAATGATTAAACTAAAGCAACGATTAGAAACTGAGCAGAAAGAATCGCAGCATCTCACACAAACCTCCAGAAATCGAATGGAGGCTTAAATGATTTCTCAATTTTATCTAGAGTAAAAATGCAGAAAGAAATAAAAAACAAAGAGGAATTAAGAAAATATTTGTCGCTATTGTTCTTATTTTGAAAAACACACAGACAATGGGAAGTTCTTACCTGTTGGCAAATCAGCAATTTGTGTGAAGAGAGCAGCCGTCCAATCAGCAGACAGCATGAGGAGAGAGCAGAGAAGGGAGAAACATTGTTAGTCATTAGTTTTAGATAGAAAAATCTACCCGGCAACAGATGACTGACCCTCTGTGCTTTAAAGGAATAGTACACCCAAAACATGATTAGCCTTCATTTTCTACTCACCCCCATGCTGAACAACACTCTGGAGTACTTTTTTGATATCTCAAATGCATCTGGAGATCTGGGAGGCTTCTTGCTGTCTGCTGACATTCAAATAATGGAGGTCTATGGCGCCCGAGACAGAAAGGTCCATAAAAGTGCACAAAAAACGTGTCAATATTCCTCCATACTGCTCGTCCAATGTATTCCAAGTGTCCTGAGTGGGTAGCTTCCATAATTTACTCGAAACGAAGTCATTTAGAATGTTTTTAGAGCACAAACAGTAGTGTATAGGATTTCCTAAAAGCGCGTTCACGAGTCTACGGAAACCGCGGCAGACCAAACCAGATGAAAGTGCGCATTCAGCGTCTGCTCTGCCGATAATGCAAGCGTAGAAGAAGAAATGTGCTGTTTACTTGTGCAAAGAAAGAAACAACGAAAGAAAAATGTCTGAGGACTTCAGTGTTGAGGAAGAGCATGAGTTCTTTGCCGAGCTGAATGCGCACTTTCATCTGGTTTGGTCTGCCGCGGTTTCTGTAGACTCGTGAACGGTTAGGGTTAGGGATTCTGAAAAGGAGAGGGATCCGCCACCGAGGCAGCAGATCCCCCTGTGCACAGGCACCTCTGCGCCAGCCCCCCCAGGGGCCTACTTCTCATTAAGGCCTGATGGGGTCAGAGTGCTTAATCTGGATATCCAGATGCGTTCAGCTCTTCTACGTTGGGCCGTGGACCAAGTGCTGTTGGATTGGAGGATGGTGGCAGTTAGGGCCTTCCATCCATGTCTAATAAAATGTTGAACCAGCAATGTGTGTGTGTCTTTTTGTCTTAGTATATTATATCTGAGTTGTGTGAATCGAGTGAGGATAGAGTTGCTGGTTTCTCCCACGTATTGCATCTGACAGGTCTTGCCGCTGATCAAATATACACAGTTTTGTGATTTAGGGTGTCCAGATGAGTCTAGCTGATAAACTGTGTTGTTAAATTAGTTTTTGATCCAATGAAGCTGTTTGGAGAAGTTACTGTGACCTTTGACCTTGGATGGATGGAGCGGTTTAACCCTGGCTCTCACAAAAAGGTCTTGCATATTTTTGTTTTTTTCTATTAGCTGCAATTATTTTATAATTTTTTAAGAATTTGGGTGCTGGATTGGAGTTTAAAAAATTATTTTTGATGTTGTGGATCAGCTGACCTACCGAGGCGGAGTACGTGGTGATAAGAGGGATGGCCGGAGCAACATCTGTGGGTCTGAGCTGAAGGAAGGACGCTCTGCATTTCTGGAGAAAGCTTTTACTGTAACCCCTCTGTCTTAGGGCCCTGAAAAGGGTTCTGGTGGCTTCCACAAAGTCTGATTCTTGAGTGCAGATCCGGTGGAATCTGAGTAATTGTGATTTGATTAATCCAGAGTAGGTGTGTTTGGGATGGAAACTGCTCTTAAATAATAATGCGTGTGTGCCAGTGGGCTTAAAATAGACTTTAAAATCTAGTTTCTTTGTGGTGCTAAATTGTGGGCCTATATATGTGGTGGTATCCAAGAAATCCACAGCTTTAACGCTGGTGGTGGATGGATTGTGTGTGTTGAGGGAGCAGAGAAAGCCCTTAAAGGACTGCCGGCTTCCGTAGCGTCGTGAACGCGCATGTGCACGCTTTCAGGAAATCCTATACACTACTGTTTATGCTCTAAAAACATTCTAAATGACTTCGTTTCGAGTAAATTCTGGATGCTACCCACTCAGGACACTTGGAATACGTTGGATGAGCAGTATGGAGGAATATTGACACGTTTTTTGTGGACTTTTATGGACCTTTCTGTCTCGGTCACCATAGACCTCCATTATTTGAATGTCAGCAGACAGCAAGAAGCCTCCCAGATCTCCAGATGCATTTGAGATATCAAAAAAGTACTCCAGAGTGTTGCTCAGCATGGGGGTGAGTAGAAAATGAAGGCTAATCATGTTTTGGGTGTACTATTCCTTTAAAATCATCCTCCGAGTGCGTCCAAACACCCCAGATGTCGTCCAAATATCTATAGTAGAAAAGCGTTTTTTTCTGGCATTTATCCAATGCTGCTGCCTCCCATTCGGCCATGAAAATGTTAGCGTAGGCCGGAGCAAATCTCTTTCCCATTGCTGTTCCCTTAATCTGGAGAAAGAACTGACCATTAAACTAAAAATCATTTCTCCTCAGATTAATCTCTAGGAGTTGGATTAGCTCCCTGTCAGGTCGTCTGCTGTCAGGGTGACGGATGAAAAGGTTTTTGACTGCATTGATGCCCTCCCCAATATCAATGTTGGTGTAGAGACTGTCTACATCCATGGTGAAAAGTATAGAGTCCTCAGGTATTATAATGTTTTTTTATTTTATTAATAAAGTCATAGGTATCTTTAATATAGCTAGGGTGTATATTTGATAATGGATATAAATAGTGATCGATATATTCTGCTGTTCTATACGTCTCGCTGCTGCAGTCTGAGACAATGGGTCTCCCTGGAGGGATCTGATAAGGTTTGCTCCATTTCTCAGGTTCCTTGTGGATTTTTGGAAGCAGGTAGAAGCGTCTGACTCTGGGTTCAGATGAGCACGCCAGGTAAGTAAGCTGTTTTTTATTTATACATTTTTTAGGGTTAGGGTTTAACAATAATAATCAATAAACACAATAATCTTCTTCTTTTTTTCTTTTTTTATAAAAACCAGACACAATTATTTTTGGTTTAACAATAAGGGAATCCCTCCCCATGACTTTTTTTTTTTTTTTTTTTTCAAATACATTTATGTGTATTAATCTCTGTATATAGTCTTGTATTCTCTAAGTACTGTGTTTCTATGTATGGTGTCATGACGAGCAGGTGCAGCCTGAGCCAATCACGGCTCAGCATGAACTCCATGAATAAAGTTCTTTGTAAAAACCGTTCATTCTGCACAGCAAGCAGCCTGATGAAGGTTTATCTAAACCGAAACGTCGCGAATTATTGCTGTGCATTTGTTACTCGTTGCTTTTTGCCAATAAATGCCAGTTGGCGAAAGCGGAAACCACAGTCTTGGACCTTTCTTACCTCATTATTTTTGTTTTTTTTCCTTAAGAAAAGTTTAGCTAGCAATAGCAGTTATTAGCTCATAGCCTAGCCTGCATCTTCTTGGAAATCCCCGCAGCCATTTTGTGACTCCATGGCGTGGAGGGAGGAAGATCTGGAAGATGGGTGGACTACAATTACCTACCACCGGGGGCGCCCACGGTTCAAACAACAACAGAACCAGAACCGCTCTCGGAGGTATGGTTACGGCTCCAGATCACCATATCCACCCCACAATAGATCCTACGCATCGGTCACACGCACACCGCACGGGGGGACACGATCACCACCACGCAACAGAGAACGCAGTGGGGGTGAGAGACGACCGGCCACACATAACGAGCCGCGGTCCCATGAACGCCGCTATAACGGCGCGCAACCCCGCTACGGAGGGAGCTACTCCAGACAACCGCAGCAGCACCGGGATCACCATCACGCTCAGGTCCAACAACCCTCAAACGCACCACGCCCGTACAAACAACCCAAGCGCTATGGGCCGGGGAACGGGCAGAGACCGAACCAGAACCAGCAGAACTGGAACCGCCGCTACGAGCAGCCCTTGAACGCACCATGCCCCTTTAAGCAGCAACATCACTACGGGCCGACAACGAACCAGCGCCACCAACAGTATCAGGATGGATACTACGATCAGGTACAACAGCCTTCAAACGCATCACGGCCCTTCAAACAACAGCACCGATATGGGCCTTGGAAAGGACCCAGACCGAACCAGCAACATTGGAACCGCCGCGACGATCAGGTAGAACAGCCACTGAACGCACCGCGCACCGACAATCATCAGCAGCAATGCTACGGGCCCCACAGCGGGCCAGCACAGAATCAGCACCGGCAGCCATGGAACCAGGTGGATCAGGGGCAGAACCAAGCCCCCAATCAGAACCCCAGCCAGGCCCAATCAGAAGATCCAGACTTTGTCTCTAAGGTGAGGGCATGGAACAATTTAATTAAAGCTAAGCAACATTTGGACAATATTTCTGATAAAAATCCAAATAAATACCCACCTGCACTGCAAAAAATTAAAGAACATTTAGCAGAGGTTATTAAGCAATCTAACCCAAACAACCTCACAAGGCTTTACATAGAGGGAAATGCCAATCACTGGGCTTATCACACGAAGCAGATCCTCAAGCAGCATTATATAAAAGACATTAAATATCTCAGAGAATATTTACTGAGCTTTGATAATGACATCCTGGCACCACTTGAGATAGCCAAAAAGTGGGTCAGACGCAGCCTTGGCAGACGAATTAGACAGGAGACCCTGGACCAAATTATGGACTTTTTGCTGCTGAATGGGGACAATACTGATCCAACCCCACAGTAAGTGAACCTTAACTTCCTGGTGGACCAACCGAACGACACGTCCAACCAGAGGGCACCATCACCCCTCTACCATCCACCACCATCTCCAGTCACCACATCCAGTGGGTCGTCCTCCTCCTCTCCATCGACCCAGTCTGAAACCAGCACCTCATCTGCTGAAACCACCACCACCACGCCAGCACAGACCCCTCAGCCTCCCGCAGCTGCACCTCTACCCACAGCTTCCGGGCGGGCGAGGCCTGACACCCAGCCTAGGGCCAACACACAGAGGCCCTCCCCTCCCACACGACCGCAGATGAGCAACATGGCCACCATGACGGAGCGACCCCGCACGGGATGGACACCCAGCCCCAGCCCCTCACCACAGCGGGAGCACGCAGCATCACCTGCACCACTTCCTCCATGCATCGACACGACACCCAGGGAGGGACCGACGCCTGGCACCACCACACCACCACCGGAGACCGACACGACCACCAGGGCCACACCCATCACTGGAGCAACGTCATCACCATCACCAGAGGCCGACACGATGCCCAGACAGGCATCAACCTCAGGACCCACCACAGCATCGCCAGAAGCCGACACGATGCCCAGACAGGCATCAACCTCAGGATCCACCACATCATCGCCAGAAGCCAACACGATGCCCAGACAGGCATCAACCTCACGATCCACCACATCATCGCCAGAAGCCAACACGATGCCCAGACAGGCATCAACCTCACGATCCACCACATCATCGCCAGAAGCCAACACGATGCCCAGACAGGCATCAACCTCAGGATCCACCACATCATCGCCAGAAGCCGACACGATGCCCAGACAGGCATCAACCTCAGGATCCACCACATCATCGCCAGAAGCCGACACGATGCCCAGACAGGCATCAACTCCAGGATCCACCACATCATCGCCAGAAGCCGACACGATGCCCAGACAGGCATCAACTCCAGGATCCACCACATCATCGCCAGAGGCTGACACGACGCCCAGGGCGGCATCAACCTCAGGAACCACCACATCATCACCAGAAGCCGACACGATGCCCAGACAGGCATCAACCTCAGGATCCACCACATCATCGCCAGAGGCCGACACCACGCCCAGACAGGCATCAACCTCAGGATCCACCACATCATCACCAGAGGCCAACACGATGCCCAGACAGGCATCAACCTCAGGATCCACCACATCATCACCAGAGGCCAACACGATGCCCAGACAGGCATCAACCTCAGGATCCACCACATCATCGCCAGAAGCCGACACGATGCCCAGACAGGCATCAACTCCAGGATCCACCACATCATCGCCAGAGGCCGACACGACGCCCAGGGCGGCATCAACCTCAGGATCCACCACATCATCGCCAGAAGCCGACACGATGCCCAGACAGGCATCAACTCCAGGATCCACCACATCATCGCCAGAGGCCGACACGACGCCCAGGGCGGCATCAACCTCAGGATCCACCACATCATCACCAGAAGCCGACACGATGCGCAGACAGGCATCAACCTCAGGATCCACCACATCATCGCCAGAGGCCAACACGACGCCCAGACAGGCATCAACTCCAGGATCCACCACATCATCGCCAGAGGCCGACACGATGCCCAGACAGGCATCAACCTCAGGATCCACCACATCATCGCCAGAAGCCGACACGATGCCCAGACAGGCATCAACCTCAGGATCCACCACATCATCGCCAGAAGCCGACACGATGCCCAGACAGGCATCAACCTCAGGATCCACCACATCATCGCCAGAAGCCGACACGACGCCAAGACAGGCATCAACTCCAGGATCCACCACATCATCGCCAGAGGCCGACACGACGCCCAGACAGGCATCAACCTCACGATCCACCACATCATCGCCAGAAGCCAACACATGCCCAACAGGGATCAACCTCAGGATCCACCACATCATCTCCAGAAGCCGACACGATGCCCAGACAGGCATCAACCTCAGGATCCACCACATCATCCCAGAGGCCGCCCAGCCAACAGGCATCACCAGCCACCACACCAGAGCCACACCCAGACCAACACATCAACTCAGGATCCACCACTCACCAAGGCCGACACCCCCAGCCAGCACACCCAGGATCCACCACATCATCCCAGAGGCCACCAGCCAACAGGCATCAACCCAGGATCCACCAACACCAGCCGAACGACACCCAACGCCAAACCAGGATCCACCACCCCAGACGCACAACCCAGCACATACCCAATCCCCAGCAGGCCAACCCGCCACAGGCACAACCCAGACCCAATCCCCACCCACCAGCCCAACACGCCACACTCAGCCAACCACCACGCCACCACACACCCAGACCACCACACCCAGACCACGACCCAGCCACAACCACCACAGGACCACCATCCCACAGGCACAACCCAGACCACACAATCCCGAGGCCACCCAGCCAGACACACCTCAACCAACATCCACCCATCATCGCCAGAGGCCGACGACCCAGACAGCATCAACCTCAGACCCCACACCGCCAGCAGCCACCGACCACCAGACAGCACAACCTCAGGATCCCCACATCATCCCAGAGCCGACCACCACGAACCCAGCCAACGCCAAGCCACCACCAACCAGCCAGGCCACCACGCCAGAGCCCACGACCACCCACGCATACCCAAGCCACCACACACCAAGCCACACCGACCACCACCACCCAGAGCCACACCAACAGGCACCACTCAGACCACCACACACCCAGAGGCCACCCCAGGACAGGCCAACCAAGCCGACCCACCAATCACCCAAGGCCACACACGCCAACCGACAACCTCCCAACCACACCAGCCAAACACACCGCCAACAGCATCACCAGATCCACCAATCCCAGAGCCACACAGCCAGAAGCCACCGACCACCATCCGCAGAGGCCGACACACCCAGACAGGCTCACCTCAGACCACCACCACCAAGCCAACGACCAGACACACACTCAGACCACACACCCGACACACCACACCAACGCCACACACAGCCAACCGACCACCACACACCAGCCACACCACCAGAGCCCCCCCCCCCCCCCCCCCCCCCCCCCCCCCCCCCCCCCCCCCCCCCCCCCCCCCCCCCCCCCCCCCCCCCCCCCCCCCCCCCCCCCCCCCCCCCCCCCCCCCCCCCCCCCCCCCCCCCCCCCCCCCCCCCCCCCCCCCCCCCCCCCCCCCCCCCCCCCCCCCCCCCCCCCCCCCCCCCCCCCCCCCCCCCCCCCCCCCCCCCCCCCCCCCCCCCCCCCCCCCCCCCCCCCCCCCCCCCCCCCCCCCCCCCCCCCCCCCCCCCCCCCCCCCCCCCCCCCCCCCCCCCCCCCCCCCCCCCCCCCCCCCCCCCCCCCCCCCCCCCCCCCCCCCCCCCCCCCCCCCCCCCCCCCCCCCCCCCCCCCCCCCCCCCCCCCCCCCCCCCCCCCCCCCCCCCCCCCCCCCCCCCCCCCCCCCCCCCCCCCCCCCCCCCCCCCCCCCCCCCCCCCCCCCCCCCCCCCCCCCCCCCCCCCCCCCCCCCCCCCCCCCCCCCCCCCCCCCCCCCCCCCCCCCCCCCCCCCCCCCCCCCCCCCCCCCCCCCCCCCCCCCCCCCCCCCCCCCCCCCCCCCCCCCCCCCCCCCCCCCCCCCCCCCCCCCCCCCCCCCCCCCCCCCCCCCCCCCCCCCCCCCCCCCCCCCCCCCCCCCCCCCCCCCCCCCCCCCCCCCCCCCCCCCCCCCCCCCCCCCCCCCCCCCCCCCCCCCCCCCCCCCCCCCCCCCCCCCCCCCCCCCCCCCCCCCCCCCCCCCCCCCCCCCCCCCCCCCCCCCCCCCCCCCCCCCCCCCCCCCCCCCCCCCCCCCCCCCCCCCCCCCCCCCCCCCCCCCCCCCCCCCCCCCCCCCCCGCCCCCCCCCCCCCCTCCCCCCCCCCCCCCCCCCCCCCCCCCCCCCCCCCCCCCCCCCCCCCCCCCCCCCCCCCCCCCCCCCCCCCCCCCCCCCCCCCCCCCCCCCCCCCCCCCCCCCCCCCCCCCTCCCCACCCCCCCCCCCCCCTCCCCCCCCCCCCCCCCCCCCCCCCTCCCCCCCCCCCCCCCCCCCCCCCCCCCCCCCCCCCCCCCCCCCCCCCCCCCCCCCTCCCCCCCCCCCCCCCCCCCCCCCCCCCCCCCCCCCCCCCCCCCCCCCCCCCGCCCCCCCCCCCCCCCCCCAACGACGCCCAACAGGCATCAACCTCAGGATCCACCACATCATCGCCAGAGGCCGACACGACGCCCAGACAGGCATCAACCTCAGGATCCACCACATCATCGCCAGAGGCCGACACCACGCCCAGACAGGCATCAACCTCAGGATCCACCACATCATCGCCAGAGGCCGACACCACGCCCAGACAGGCATCAACCTCAGGATCCACCACATCATCGCCAGAGGCCGACACGACGCCCAGACAGGCATCAACCTCAGGATCCACCACATCATCGCCAGAGGCCGACACGACGCCCAGACAGGCATCAACCTCAGGATCCACCACATCATCGCCAGAGGCCGACACGACGCCCAGACAGGCATCAACCTCAGGATCCACCACATCATCGCCAGAGGCCGACACGACGCCCAGACAGGCATCAACCTCAGGATCCACCACATCATCGCCAGAGGCCGACACCACGCCCAGACAGGCATCAACCTCAGGATCCACCACATCATCGCCAGAGGCCGACACGACGCCCAGACAGGCATCAACCTCAGGATCCACCACATCATCGCCAGAGGCCGACACGACGCCCAGACAGGCATCAACCTCAGGATCCACCACATCATCGCCAGAGGCCGACACGACGCCCAGACAGGCATCAACCTCAGGATCCACCACATCATCGCCAGAGGCCGACACGACGCCCAGACAGGCATCAACCTCAGGATCCACCACATCATCGCCAGAGGCCGACACGACGCCCAGACAGGCATCAACCTCAGGATCCACCACATCATCGCCAGAGGCCGACACGACGCCCAGACAGGCATCAACCTCAGGATCCACCACATCATCGCCAGAGGCCGACACGACGCCCAGACAGGCATCAACCTCAGGATCCACCACATCATCGCCAGAGGCCGACACGACGCCCAGACAGGCATCAACCTCAGGATCCACCACATCATCGCCAGAGGCCGACACGACGCCCAGACAGGCATCAACCTCAGGATCCACCACATCATCGCCAGAGGCCGACACGACGCCCAGACAGGCATCAACCTCAGGATCCACCACATCATCGCCAGAGGCCGACACGACGCCCAGACAGGCATCAACCTCAGGATCCACCACATCATCGCCAGAGGCCGACACGACGCCCAGACAGGCATCAACCTCAGGATCCACCACATCATCGCCAGAGGCCGACACGACGCCCAGACAGGCATCAACCTCAGGATCCACCACATCATCGCCAGAGGCCGACACGACGCCCAGACAGGCATCAACCTCAGGATCCACCACATCATCGCCAGAGGCCGACACGACGCCCAGACAGGCATCAACCTCAGGATCCACCACATCATCGCCAGAGGCCGACACGACGCCCAGACAGGCATCAACCTCAGGATCCACCACATCATCGCCAGAGGCCGACACCACGCCCAGACAGGCATCAACCTCAGGATCCACCACATCATCGCCAGAGGCCGACACGACGCCCAGACAGGCATCAACCTCAGGATCCACCACATCATCGCCAGAGGCCGACACGACGCCCAGACAGGCATCAACCTCAGGATCCACCACATCATCGCCAGAGGCCGACACGACGCCCAGACAGGCATCAACCTCAGGATCCACCACATCATCGCCAGAGGCCGACACGACGCCCAGACAGGCATCAACCTCAGGATCCACCACATCATCGCCAGAGGCCGACACCACGCCCAGACAGGCATCAACCTCAGGATCCACCACATCATCGCCAGAGGCCGACACGACGCCCAGACAGGCATCAACCTCAGGATCCACCACATCATCGCCAGAGGCCGACACGACGCCCAGACAGGCATCAACCTCAGGATCCACCACATCATCGCCAGAGGCCGACACGACGCCCAGACAGGCATCAACCTCAGGATCCACCACATCATCGCCAGAGGCCGACACGACGCCCAGACAGGCATCAACCTCAGGATCCACCACATCATCGCCAGAGGCCGACACGACGCCCAGACAGGCATCAACCTCAGGATCCACCACATCATCGCCAGAGGCCGACACGACGCCCAGACAGGCATCAACCTCAGGATCCACCACATCATCGCCAGAGGCCGACACCACGCCCAGACAGGCATCAACCTCAGGATCCACCACATCATCGCCAGAGGCCGACACGACGCCCAGACAGGCATCAACCTCAGGATCCACCACATCATCGCCAGAGGCCGACACGACGCCCAGACAGGCATCAACCTCAGGATCCACCACATCATCGCCAGAGGCCGACACGACGCCCAGACAGGCATCAACCTCAGGATCCACCACATCATCGCCAGAGGCCGACACGACGCCCAGACAGGCATCAACCTCAGGATCCACCACATCATCGCCAGAGGCCGACACGACGCCCAGACAGGCATCAACCTCAGGATCCACCACATCATCGCCAGAGGCCGACACGACGCCCAGACAGGCATCAACCTCAGGATCCACCACATCATCGCCAGAGGCCGACACGACGCCCAGACAGGCATCAACCTCAGGATCCACCACATCATCGCCAGAGGCCGACACGACGCCCAGACAGGCATCAACCTCAGGATCCACCACATCATCGCCAGAGGCCGACACGACGCCCAGACAGGCATCAACCTCAGGATCCACCACATCATCGCCAGAGGCCGACACCACGCCCAGACAGGCATCAACCTCAGGATCCACCACATCATCGCCAGAGGCCGACACGACGCCCAGACAGGCATCAACCTCAGGATCCACCACATCATCGCCAGAGGCCGACACGACGCCCAGACAGGCATCAACCTCAGGATCCACCACATCATCGCCAGAGGCCGACACGACGCCCAGACAGGCATCAACCTCAGGATCCACCACATCATCGCCAGAGGCCGACACCACGCCCAGACAGGCATCAACCTCAGGATCCACCACATCATCGCCAGAGGCCGACACGACGCCCAGACAGGCATCAACCTCAGGATCCACCACATCATCGCCAGAGGCCGACACGACGCCCAGACAGGCATCAACCTCAGGATCCACCACATCATCGCCAGAGGCCGACACGACGCCCAGACAGGCATCAACCTCAGGATCCACCACATCATCGCCAGAGGCCGACACGACGCCCAGACAGGCATCAACCTCAGGATCCACCACATCATCGCCAGAGGCCGACACGACGCCCAGACAGGCATCAACCTCAGGATCCACCACATCATCGCCAGAGGCCGACACGACGCCCAGACAGGCATCAACCTCAGGATCCACCACATCATCGCCAGAGGCCGACACGACGCCCAGACAGGCATCAACCTCAGGATCCACCACATCATCGCCAGAGGCCGACACCACGCCCAGACAGGCATCAACCTCAGGATCCACCACATCATCGCCAGAGGCCGACACCACGCCCAGACAGGCATCAACCTCAGGATCCACCACATCATCGCCAGAGGCCGACACGACGCCCAGACAGGCATCAACCTCAGGATCCACCACATCATCGCCAGAGGCCGACACGACGCCCAGACAGGCATCAACCTCAGGATCCACCACATCATCGCCAGAGGCCGACACGACGCCCAGACAGGCATCAACCTCAGGATCCACCACATCATCGCCAGAGGCCGACACGACGCCCAGACAGGCATCAACCTCAGGATCCACCACATCATCGCCAGAGGCCGACACCACGCCCAGACAGGCATCAACCTCAGGATCCACCACATCATCGCCAGAGGCCGACACCACGCCCAGACAGGCATCAACCTCAGGATCCACCACATCATCGCCAGAGGCCGACACGACGCCCAGGGTGGCACCAACCACAGGGGCGATACATCTCCATCACAGCCCTCAGATGAACGACGATAATGTCCCCCTCCTGAGCGTACCAGTCAGCAGGTTTCTGAACACAGAGGGGACCTCATCTGTTTGAAAGAGGTAACCCAGAGCACTCCAATCTCCTTGTTCCACTCTCTTCAACGCCTCGATGCTCACAGCCGAGCCAGATCCTCCCACCTCCACGGCTCCCAGAAAATGCACCATGCCAGAGGCTCAATGCAGAGTGCAAAGAAAAATAAACTTAAGCCCTTAACACGGTCCCGCTGCACTCTAGCTCAACTCCAAGCTACAACCCAGGTAACTGCCCCAACCAGACACACTAGCACACTAACAAGATGCTACAATGGACAGTTGTCTTAAAGGGGAAAACACATCATCCTGGAGGGGACACAAATGTTAGCAGGTTGTTCCCACACTAACATGCCACCGATCCTCCAATTGGACAGCTTTCCAGGGGCCAGATGGAAACATGCAGCCACCTGCTCCAGAAGACCCAGCAGCTGAACAGGTTGAACAGCTGATGCCTCTCTTTGGGATCATGACAGGGCACAGAGGCTCCATTAGAAATCACACAAGGAGAATGAATGCTGCGTAAAAGCAGCCAGGAATAAATGCCCCAATGCAATTATGGATTGTATTTGGAGTCAATGATTGTCAATGCAATGAGACAGGTTTTTTCCTTAGAAGAAAACTTTGTATCGAATTTGATCAGGTTGTAGACTGTAAAGTTGCCGAATATGATTAGAGCATGTGTGTTGTGAATTTGTGTGTCGCTATATCAAGTAAACTGAGCGAGTGGAAGGAGAGTGTGAATTTTGCGCGGTGAAATATAATCCGAAGGGTGTGTCGCGTGTTGCACGATTGGATGGCAGAGCTGTTCGGTCCGGCTGCCGCGAGTTCACCTGACGCGTCAGAGCTAGTACTACGTCTGTAGATCTGTTGGTCCAGGAGGGAGGATATTATTGAGACTTGACCGACTCTAGTGCTCGGGGACAATCGAGTCCAGCTCTAGCCCTCCACTACACGCGGATCCACGGCACATCCATGAGAGCGAAGAATGCTTGACAAAGCACCGACGTGTATCACCACAGCACCACGCCCAGTGCGAACAACCCGCAAGTATCTCGCACACCTATCGATATGAGAGCACAAGCGCACAGTGCGAAAGCTCCCACGGTCATAGACACTTCCAACACAACATCCAGGGAGGCTGGAGTGGAGGTCGTCAGGATGCGCATATCTGCGTCAAAGCTAGCGCGAGTGCTACACTATCTCCTCCACCACCCAGAGAAATCTGTAACCACACATATAGCGTAGTATCGATATGGGAGCGCCACACACATCTGCGTTTACAGCTCCTCACCTCTGATCTCCGAGTAGAGCTATCTAACCAAGCTGCGATGATCTACTTATCGTATCTCACCCAGAAGCATCTCCACATATCACAGCTTCAATATCCTCGACAACTGTAGCCATGATTGACCTACACCATATATCCACTCACACGCAGAGCGCGAGTGCGAGAGAGCTCGCGCCATATGCAGACACAGTGCTAGCTATTACGAGCTATCTCAGCAATAAACTTCCAGTCATGTTCTAGAGAGAGACTGCGCACCAAAGTCACACAGCACAAACTCACGACGAACTTCAAAGACTATCACAGCATCTACATATCTCTCCATCATTCAATTCCGCTGATGATTATGCTCTCTTCATTAGACGTTTGTTCACTGGTGTCGTAACACAGTGTCACTCTTTCTCAGTCTTATCCTCGAGGTCTGACAGACTAGTATCTTGCTTTATTGAGATTAACACTGCGCTTTGGGGTACTGAGTTCTAGTACTGTTTATGTCATCTCGCGAGAGAGTTAGACTATTATTCTTGTAGTCGTCACAGGTGAGAGGACTTAGATGAGGTGTTAGGGAAAACTAGTCTCTCCGAGCTAGAGGAAGGCTCAGAGGTGTCACCACACATGAGCAGAGAGGGACACACACGTCGAGCTCACGACCTACATGTATGAGAGAGATAGTGATCTAGATATGTCTGTGGTTGTACACAGAGTTTCTCACTCTGACACATCACACTCTATGTTGACGCTATTGCTACTTTTCTGTCAGGACACAGGACTGGGGGATCACACTGTTTGCGAGTTCGCCAGACTAACTAGTGTCATTCTCTTATGCAGTAAGTTTCACTATTTCATCCAATCTCCATGCTTACTATTTTTTTAGCAGGGGTGGGGAATGCGGTTGGGGGTTTATAGGGTATATTGAAGAAGTATGGAAGTGGAGAATTAGAATGGGTGGGATGAATATAAAGAATGAATAGGTTAGATGATATTGGGTTGTGGAGTTTTTTTATTATATTGATTTTGTTATATGTGGAGTAATGATGTTGTTATTTGTTTTGGAAGTTGAAAGTGTGTAATTTATTTGTCTGGAAGTAATTTAAGACCGTTTATCTTCGAGTCAGATTCATAGTCAGCAGGAGCTGTAAAAATTGCGGGCGCAAGATGTTTAAGCTATGCGCGACTTATTACTCAAATATAATGCCAAGACAAAGGTGTTACAACTAACGACGTTTGTTTTTGATCTCTTCAAACGCGAATCATCCAACTTGAAACTAACTTCACTGCGGTCGCACATACACTCTGCACCCCTGAATAAGAGTTTCTGGAATCAAGTTGTAGAGCACTGTAACTAATGTTACTTTTTGCACCTTTTCCTACTTGCCCTCCTATTTGCATGGTCTATGCAGATTTCCGGTGATAATTTATCTACGCATGGATTTTTTATCATGGAATGGAAAATTCAACTCGCCATAAAAAAAATAACGTATGTATATGTATGTATATACATGGGCCGGTTCTAGCCGTTGGTTGCCCTAGGCAAGATTAGAGTTTTGCATTAAGCATTCAGAATAAACTGTAACTTAGCATCGAGTGATGCATAGACAAATACCAGAATAGGTTCAGTACCTTTTCTTTTATTATTTTAAATATTTTATTACACACTCAAAGTTAGGACTGTGCAAAAACAACTTTAAACCATCTGTAAAGGACACTTGTAAAGTATAACTAAAAAACTGGATTGAATGCATTGAATGAATTTATTTCAGACAATTAACAAATTTAACACACATAAAGAAATATTAACATACATCAATTTCAGAAATGACGAAATAACAATAAAAAATAATAAATTTAAGAAATTCTTCAACCAAGGAACTACATAAAAAAGTAATTGATAAACATTAAATTAAAATTCTGTTCCAGTTCAATTAAATCATTTGAACATAATTAAATGAGATAAACAAAATTTTCCTCTAATAAAATATATCAGCTATATTTAACCGCTGATTTCTGACATTGATTATGATTAAAGAAAGGATTCACCCTCCTACAAACAAAAGTGCTTTTATGAATACCATTACAAAATTAAAAGTTTGAAGTTGTTGTTTTTTTTTGTGCACATATTCTATGATGAACAGCCCATAACTTCATATATTTTGATGATTATTTTGTACATCCCTTTTGAATACTCAATGCAGAATAATCACTACAAAATATTTTATTTATATAAAAAAAATAGCTATCTTCTACCCATTCTCAAGCTAATAATATAGCACAAATTCTGCTGCATATATACTGAGAAAAAAAATGTATGTCAACATTAGGGATGGGATCGTTAATATTTATTGATATCATACCTTTATCGATACTCCTTATCGATCCGAGTCCCCTTTATCAATACCACTATCGATACTTTTCTGTTATTTGGTGGAAAGGACCGATGCACACAAAATTTTTTTAACAGAACTGGTATTGCTTCTCATTGCTCTAACAAGTGAGCATAACAAAAACGTTTCTAGCCTTCAATAAACATGGCTAATGTAATAGGCCACCTTCGAAATGACATAAAACTAACTAAATATATTTTCACAATTGGTTGGTTAATGTCTTGTCTACTGTCCAACTTTTCATCATCATGTTTTTAGTGTGATTAGGAAAATATTTATAACAATAAAATAATTGTATTTTAAGTTAAAATGTAAGTTTTTTATAAAGTTGGCATCAGTATTTAATTATATATAGAGCAATATACAACTGTATATTTACTCATGTTTTTCTCGCCAAAACCAAATTCCGTTTTCTTTACGTTACACTTGAAGGCACATGAATAGACCTAATTGTCGTTTTACTGAGCTAGATCTGAACACATCATCACGCAGCACGTCTGAAACGAATTTACTTTTCAAGCTAACTAGCTTGTATGCTTCCGATTACAACACGGAGATTTCCAACCAATGAATATTTTTTAACTGACCGGAACAAGCTACAAAGTTCTGTGTGCGACTTACCAGTGGTACTCTGAGAGGATATTAAAGACTGGGCCCGACTGCGTGCGGCAGCAGCCATGAGAGAGAGATGAGGAGTTCTTTTCCTTTCAGCCATCAACGAGTCTCGAGCTAAGTTTAACTGCCAGACTTCACTAGATTTACTTATAATATCATTATATTGCTTACAATTCTTCATTCCAAAATATTGGTGTACATGCTGCAGTGATTGACGTACGACTTCCGGTTGGGGGGCGCTGGAAAAAAGTGAACAGAATCTTTTTCTTCCGATTGTTACCCTCTTTAAATGTGAAAAAATAAATAAAAAACACGGTGGGTATATTTATATTTGTACATCATTTTGCTATTTATATGATACGTAAGGTTAAGTCAAACTGACAGGACTGCTTCAATAACCGGTTTAATTCGCTTTTTTTTCTAATTCTATGATTAATGGAAGTAAGCCTAAGGGCACTACTAAAGTATAGGATGGCGCCCCCATACACATTTTGTCGCCCTAGGCAATTGCCTAGCCGCCATATACAATCCGCCGCGCTACCAGCGGGCCCTGTGTAAAATTATATATATATTATCGTTATATATATAAAAATATATGTACAAAAAACTATATTGCCAAAAGTATTTGCTCACCGCCTATGACCTCACATATGAGCTTAAGTAAGTGACCAATCCTCGTGTCCCTAATCCATAGGGTTTCATATAAGACTCGGGGGTCCCACCCCTTTGACAGCTAATACAGCTTGCAACAACTCTTCTGGGAAGCGCTTTCGCACAAGGATTAGGAGTGTGTTTATTGGGAAATTTATTTGACCATTCTTCCAGAAGCGACATTTAGTGAGGTCGCACACTGATGTTGGACGTGAAGCCTGGCTCTCAGGTCTTCCCGCTCCAAATCAATCCCAATAAGGTGTTCTATCGGGTTGAGGTCAGGACACTGTGCAGGCCAGTCAAGTTCATACCACACCAGACTCTGTCATCCATGTCTTATGGACCTTGCTTTGTGCACTGGTGCACAGTCATGTTGGAAGTGGAAGGGGCCAGCTCCAAACTGTTCCCACAAAGTTGGGAGCATGGAATTGTCCAAAATGTCTTTGGTATGCTGAAGCATTCAGAGTTCCTTTCACTGGAACTAAGGGGCCAAGCCCAGCTCCTGAAAAACAACCCACACCATAATCCCCCCTCCACCAAACTTTACACTTGGCACAATGCAGTCAGACAAGTACCGTTCTCCTGGCAACCGCCAAACCCAGACCCGTCCATCAGATTGCCAGATGGAGAAGCGCGATTCGTCACTCCAGAGAACGCGTCTCCACTGCTCTAAGAGTCCATGGCGGCGTGCTTTACACCACCGCATCCGACGCCTTTGCATTGCACTTGGTGATGTATGGCTTGGATGCAGCTGCTCGACCATGGAAACCCATTCCATGAAGCTCTCTGCGCACTGTTCTTGAGCTAATCTGAAGGCCACATGAAGTTTGGAGGTCTGTAGTGATTGACTCTGCAGAAAGTTGGCGACCTCTTCGCACTATGCGCTTCAGCATCCTGCTGACCCCGCTCCGTCAGTTTACGTGGCCTACCACTTCGTGGCTGAGTGTGCTGTCGTTCCCAAACACTTCCATTTTCTTATAAATACAGCTGACAGTTGACTGTGGAATATTAGGAGCGAGGAAATTTCACGACTGGATTTGTTGCACAGGTTGGCTTTCCTATCACAGTTCACGCGGGAATCCTGAGCTCCGGGAGAGCGCCCCCATTTTTTCAAAAAAAAAAAAGGGGTTTGAAAAAACATTTCTGCATGCCTAGGTGTTTAAAATTTTTTAACCTGGGGCCCCAGGGGAAGTGATTGGAAAAACCTGATTCCAATAATTTGGAATGGGTTGTAAAGAAAAATACTTTTGGCAATATGTGTATATGTATATGTAAATGTATGTACATTTATATTTATATATATATATATGTATATATATTTATATGTTGTATATTTTTTATATATTTTTATATATGTTTTTTTATTTTAATTTTTTGGGTTTTATTTGTATGTATGTATGTATTTTGTATGTAGGGTTATTGAATGTTTTTGTATATTTTTAATATGTATGTATTTTATGTTTGTTTTATATATTTATGTATGTATATATATTTTTGTTTTTTTTTGTGAAATTTATGTATGTATGTGTGTATAATTTTATGTTATTATGTAAACAAATGATCTTGTTGTGTATTGATGTGAGACAGTCTATCACAGCCCAAGTCTTTTTAACTAATAATTATGGATCTAACTGTACGTACAAAAAGCAAGTGTAAAACTTTTGTTGCTTGTTTGGTTTTAAATTTCCCATATATTCCTTCTTTGAGTTTTTTGCTTAAAATATTTTTTTTCACCCCAAATAAATTTAAAGCTATGCATTTTTTCTGGGTGTATAAAGAATCTCCAAAAAATTAATTGTCCATTTTAAAGGGCCCCGGGTATGTATTGCATTTCCCCTAAATACTGTTTGTTTTATACTCTAAAAGAACTATTTCACATACGTTTTATTTTTGGTAAAGGTTCATTCTCTGTTTTGCAACACAATGTTGAAAAACTTATATAAAAATCTTTTTTTTTATCAACTTTTGCTGGTAGGGCAAATTTGATACAGTTTAACCTCGAAGTTAAAACTTAAATTTTTAAAAAGGGAAAAGCAGCAAAAATTTATAGGGAATATTTTTCTTAGATGCAGTTTTTTCCTTTTAATACCATATACCCATATAAATTTATTAGCATTTTATTGAAGTAGGTTACTCTTTATACATTTACTGTATACAATTTAATGGGTTCCTTTTTTTCTTTTTACTTTAGGTGCTGATGGGAGGGCCCTTTTGTAAGATCTGCAAGCCCTTTGTCTGTTTACAAAAGGGGAACCTACTAAAGCATTACGGGACTAAGCACACAACTTTTGGGTCACGGGCCCAAATCTCAGCCATGTCCCTATAGTGGTTCCCCTTGAACATTCAAAACCCCAGAGTGCTTCTTCGCCCCAAAAATTTGTCCGGGGAAACCATACCTATAAGGAAAGTTTAACAGCCATATATTCCATTTTTCAAGTGTTTAGTTTGTGTATGTGTTTTTTCTATGAAAAGGTTTTCTTTCAACATATTGGAAATCTTTGGAAAAGGCCCAAGGGAAACTGTTTTTTGGGTGTTTTAAAGGGGTGAAAAGTTTTGGGAAACAAATATTTACAATCCCATTTCAAAAAACACAAAAGCAAAAGGGACCCCAAACCCCTATTTTTTGATTGATTTTTTAAAAAAGCTGTGTATAAAAGACACAAATGATCATGACGCTGACCTCTCTGTTTTTCCAGAACCCCAGTGCTGATGGGGGAAACTAGTTTTGTTTTTTTGATCCCGAATGTGCTCATAACCTGTTCTGAAAAAAATTGCTTTTTTTTGGGTTTAAGCTAGAAATTTATATCCCAATGCACTGTGAGGTGCATTGATCCCTTGGGTTAAAAGACCTTCACTTAATTTCATTGCAGCATCTTTTTGCCGTTGTAAAAAATTAAAACTCGATTAACTTTTTAGTTTAAAATAAACCCACTGTAGAAGGTTTCCCAATATGTGTTTTGGGAAAGAAAAAACTGTCCCAACTTCCACCCTTTTTTAGAAAACGCACTAGCGGCAGGGGGGCCCTTTCTTAGCACAGCTTTTAAGAAAAGAAGATATTTTAAAGAGCATTTCAATTGTGTTAAAACCCTTTTGGGAATATTATTTCTGGATTTTCAAAAAACAAGACCTTTCAGTATGTGCCCTTTTCTAAAAAACTTTTGCGGGGAAATTTAAAAATAAAGACTTTGGGCAGACGGAATTATATAAGGTTTTTTAAAACGGGCTTTGGATATATTAAGTCAATTTTTGATGGAAATTTTAAAAGAAAAAAATGATTTTTTATGCTGGAGAAGAAACACGACTCTAAATAACCCCTTTATGTAGATGTTTTTTGATGGGGGTTTAACCCTCTAGGGCCCTTAAAGGGGAAAAAAAATAAAAAAAATTACAGCCATTTTTTGGGTTTTTGGGGGTTTAAAATTTCCCAAATTGAATTGAAATCTAAAAATTAACGTAAAAATACCCCTTAGCTTTACTTTGCAAAGCTTTTTAAAGGCCCAAAGAGTTTGAATACAAAGTTGTTTTTGGAACCCACTATTAAAAGATCTTGTCACTTAGAAAAAAAAAGGGAAATTTTTCCCTTTCCAGTGCTGGAAAAATTTATTAAAGGGGGACGTACACTGTTTTTTCCAGTGAAAATTTCTGGGGGACTTTCCCAATCGTGGATAGTTGAAATTTTTCACGGGGCCCAAATTAAAATTTGTGGGTTTTGTCTTGGACTTTTTTCCAAGTACCGGGACACTTGAAGTGCGAGGTGGAGCATTTCCACCCCGTTAAAAAGGGGAGGACCATGTTTGCTGTAACACTTTTAAAAAAAAATCCCGTTTAAACATTTCTTTGGGGGAAACCCGGGGTCGTTTTCCATTGACCAACAAATGACTCCCTTTCACTTTGTCTTGGTTCCCAAAACCAGATGTACTTCATGATGTTTTTAAAGGGGATTGTTCCAAAAGGGGGGAACTAGCTTTGTGTTTTTTTCCAGGTTTTCACTAAAAAAAAAATACTTTAATTTAACTCAACTTAATGAGTTAATTAAATGTTTCCCCTATAAAGGGCTCGAAAAAAACAATACCCCTCAGGAAACCCCTAAAAAATTTACATCACTGCAAATCTGGGGGGGGAAAATTTGTTCATAAAAACTGGGCCCTAATAGGGTTTGTTGCCACTCTTTGGGTTGGTTTCACTGATACCTGAGGGGTTGGTTTGGTGCTTGGCGGGGTTTTCTGACTTTAAAAGACTTAGTTAAAACTGGTGGTTGCTCCTTTTCCCATACACTTGAAACTATTGCATATCTTGACTCTAAAATATTGAACATCGTGACAGACTTTTGGGGAGTTTTTCCAAAAAGAGGGCATGACACCAAAACCCATTTTTTGGAAACACTACCCCACATGATTGAAGAAAATGGACCCCTGGTTGGTTGGTTTTGGACCAAAGCGCTTTTTGAAGCAAAACACAGCTTTTTTTTAAGGGAAAGGGTTTCGAGGCACACTTTTTAAAAATTTCGGAATGTTTGTTGACCCCTTTTGGGGCCAAAGCCCCCAGATGATGATGGGGATTTTCACTTGCAAAAAGATGGTGGAAAGCAGGCCTGTGTGGTTTCTAAAATATTGAGGTGCCCTTTTAAAAGTGCTGCATCCCGACATAAAAAGGGACTCTTAAGAGAAAAAATCACCCCTTCTGTCTGTTGTGCCCGGGTTTGCCAAAACTGTACCCGTTTATGGGAAAAAGGTACAATGTTGGGGTTTATCCTTTTCCCATTTTGGGTCAACAGGTGGGCTTCCTGATTTTGCTGAGATTATTCAGATTGTTTTTGGACAAAATTTTTGTACACTTCATTGTAAAGTTAAGGGCTGCCCGGTATGAAGAGCATCTAAAGGTTTTTTTCAGTTGGAGGACACTGGGAAAATTGGGCACCCCTTTGGGAGGAGCAGAAACTTTGGGGGATGTCTCCCTTGGCTGCGTTTTCCCGTGTGGGGGGGAAAAAGCTTGGTTACAAAAATTTAAACGTACATTGTTGGGCCCCCTTTTTGGTAAAAAATATTTAAACCCTTTCTTTTGTACATTCATAAAGTTTTCTGTATTCTTGGTTTATGCCAATGGAATTTTTTAATTTTTTTTGAGTAATTATATGATAGTTATAATTAGGTTTTAAAATATATTGTTGTGTTTTTATCATTCAGGTAGTAATAATAATTTAAATTTTTTAAATTGTTTGGTGTCCATATCTAAAATATAACTTTAAAAAACCCCCTATAAATTGATTATTAATTTTAAAGTTAAATGAATTGGGGTTAAAATTTTTAAAAAAATTAAATTTTTTGTCATTTTTGAAAAGTTTATAGGGGTTTAAAAAGAAAAGCAAAAAATACTTTTTAAAAGAAATTTTTTATATTTTTTTCAAAATTTTTAAATTTATAAAAATGAAAATTTGGTCTAACAACCCTACAGTTTTGATAGCCCGCATTAATCAACAATT
Organism: Cyprinodon tularosa; assembly: GCF_016077235.1. NCBI lineage: Eukaryota > Metazoa > Chordata > Actinopteri > Cyprinodontiformes > Cyprinodontidae > Cyprinodon > Cyprinodon tularosa. The sequence continues at coordinate 69,330 of NW_024038180.1, forward strand.
TTGGGCAAATAACTAATTACATACATGGCAACACAAAAAAAAAATTTTCAGAGTTCCATTGATTTTTAATTTTTTGTGATTTATCATGTGTGACTTTAATTAAAAGGAAAAAGAATATTTTGGGTTTAAAATTCAAGGGGTTTTTTTCGTTGTCATTTTAAAAGCTCTGAGTTTGTTTTGTTTCTTTTTTTTCGGGTTTTGGGCGTCTAGGCTCTTTTATTGTTGTATTTACTGTTTTGTGTTTGGCTAACTGTTGCTTTGTTGTGGATATTTTTAAACAGGCCCCGGGGGATGGAGGAAAATTTGGAGTAATCATTGGCCCCAACCCGAATTTAGAAGTTGGTCCTTTTAATCAGAATCCCACCGATGTGGGGGGGAGCTGCAAACTATTGTGAAAGAGAAATTTGGAATTTTCTGAGGGGTTTCAGTCTTCAGTTTTTTTTGGACTCAGAATTTGGAAAATTTTCTTTTTCACTGCAAAAAAACTTGGGCCAAATTAAACCAAAAAACACGGGGTAAAGGTTAATTTTATGCTTTCCCCGAATTTTTCTTAACTTTTCGCAAGTTGAAGGGACGTTTTGGGGGATTTTTTTTTGGTCAACAGTCAACAGACTGTGACTCGGGATTTGATGGGAGAAATCTTCTGCATCAAAAACAGAGTCATCTGCTGGAACATCATCTTTTAAAAGGACACTATTATCCTGCCTTTGGGCAGAGAAGCCCACGAAAGAGGGCAGCCCAAAGGGCCAAAAACAGTTTTTTCCCATTTTTTTTCCAACCCGTTTGGGTTTTGAGACTGAGATTGGGGCCTTGAAAAGAGCGATGAAAAACCCAGAAAGAATGGAACACTTCTGGGCTGCCCCAAAGGTCAAAGCAGCATATTTTTTGGGAAACTGGGTGAAACATATACCCCTTTTATTGCCCAAAAATAATTTTAACCCCTCCAAATTATTGGAATAGGTTTTTCCCTTTTTTTTCCATTTTGGCCCCCAGGTGATATAAATTCAAGAC
>NW_024038181.1:0-68960 GCF_016077235.1 Cyprinodon tularosa
ACGTCATCAACAGATTTGCAAATAGATGCATAGATTGACAGCAGTTTACAGGTTATGTTTCACTTCTGCATCCTTACACATACGTACAAACTGTAGCTCACAAAACACACATTTCCTTAAAAAACAAAACAAAATAAATGTTATTACTGTCTTACCTTTACTTATAAATGAATAGAAGTCCTCCTTATCTTCCTTCAGTTTTAAAAGTCTCTCTGTCTCAATGGAGATCACTGCCAGGGAAGAAAGCCTTCCTTGATCCGTCCTGTTCCTGCCTTATGTTTTCAGTCTCTTGAGCACCCCCTGCCATGAGGCAAGAGAACTGCCTGCCTCACCTCGAACTTGTTCTCTGCCGTTTATAATCGCTCATTACACGAAACACGTTACACAAACACAGTTGGTGACAAAAAGCTCTGTACATTATATACATAAGCCAAATTATTAGAAATAAGTTCACATATTACATTTGTTTAAACCATTTTATTGACGCCGTACAGCAACATGCTCTCTCCGCTTTGCAGCCAGCGCAGAGCCAGGGGTTGCGCAATCCAAGGTGAGGCAGAGCTCGCTGCTGCCTCACCGGCATCGCTTCCAAGCATTTGAATGGGAAAATAAGAAAATTCAGCGATTTTGAACAAATAAAAATCGAAATTGGTGAAGCTACATGAAAAATGAATATTTTTTAGTACAAACCACCGGATGAATATAACAATTTAAATTACTTTATGATTATATATTTTCTTTCTTTCCATGATGGCTGGTGAGGCACTGCCTCACCTGCCTCCCCTGACCGCACGTCACTGTATGGAAACATCTGAAGCTCTTAAGGTGTCAAATGGCTGCTACCAGAGTTAGAGATTTTATGAGATTTTATGAGATTTTTAATCCCTTTATTGTCCCACAATTTCCCCGTTGTGGGACAATAAAGAGATTTTGTATTCTGTTCTATTCTATTCTAGATACAAACAAATCAAAGAAGTGATAAGGATAACTATTTAACCTTTACCTCTTAAGGATATTTGCATGGAGGAATGGGCCAAAATACCAGCAACAGTGTGTGCAAACCTGGTATTGACTTACAGGACACGTTTGACCTCTGTTATTGCCAACAAATGTTACAAAGTATTGAGTTGAACTTTAGTTATTGACCAAATACAAATTTTCCACCATAATTTACAAATAAATTCATAAAAAATCCTGCAATGTTATTTTCTTGATTTTTTTTCTCATTTCGTCTCTCATAGTTGAATTGAACCTATTATGAAAATTACAGACCTCTCGTTATTCTAAGTAGGAGAACTTGCACAATCAGTTGCTGACTAAATACATTTTGGTCCCACTGAATAACTAAAACCATGTTGCAGAACTTTTATATGAAAGCCCAGAGCGGTTGTTTCCTTCCGATACTTTTTTGTTGATACGATTTTTTGTTGTTGAGAAAACGAGTTAATTTTCTCATTATCTAAAGATAACGAAAACTGTGATGACTCTCGTGATGATGTATGTGATGTATGTTAAAACTGATTACATCCTTCAATACCATAACAGCGGGAGAGGATCTATAAGTCTTAGTCATGGCAGCCTATGTGTGATTCTGGAAATTTTCCTGTGTTTAACTTTTAGGTAACGAGACGACTTTGTTGGTTTGATGATTTGCTTCCACTTCTGATTCATAAGCGATTAGACCTTTGCCTCTATGGGGCTTATTTAGCGTGTTTTAAGAGAAAAATTATTTTTTCCATGTCATTTTTTCACTATGTCAGTCATTCATTTATAAAAATCTTACTTTTTTAAAGAAATATTTTGTTTGGAGCTAAATATTTAGCTTTCAAATAAAAAATTTTGTTTGTTGAATAAATATGTAGCTAGCACCAAGCTAGCTACATATTTAGCTAGCTTGGTGCTAGCTAAATACTATCTTACTTGGAGCAAAATATTTATTTAACAAAGTAAAAATTTAGCTTGGAGCAAAACATTTATTTAAAAAAACTAAGTATGTAGTTAGCAAACTAAATATTTATTTAAAGAATAAGGTTTTTAAAAACGAATTAATGACATTGGAAAAATAATCCCCTTATATTTCTCTTAAAACACGCTAAATAACCATAAATATTGCTCCTAATTTTTGGCTGCTTAACTTTACAAATGGCACCCCGTATACCGCGCTTTGTTTTCTGAACAGCCCCGGTGTTCCACCTGTAACAGCTATAAGATGCATTAACCCCCAAAATGAGTGCAGATTAAAGATTGTCATTAAAAACAGTCGGATTGTTTTCTACTGTATTCCATGCAATCCAATCATCCATCACGACCTGACAATGAGTGAAAACAAAAAGGAAACTAAAAAGCTGATTATTTGTGAACACGCGGTACCGCGACTGCACAACTACGGGCCCCACACATATGGAGCTTCAATCAGGGACCTGGAAGATGGAGGTCCAGTTTGGATAACACAGGTTGAGAGAACCTGTCCAAGATGAGCAAGCATGAAGTGACAGTGGAGAGGAAAAACTCCCCATTGGGAAGAAACCTCTGGCAGAACCAGAATCAACATGGTGGTCTTCTGCCAGACCGGTTAAGATGAGACAGGGAACGCAGTAAGAGTCTGATGAAGCTTTAGCTACGATGTTGGAGGAGGGGATGGAGGGGGGTTGAAACATAGCCTGGGTGCCATTCCGAATTAGTCCCGCCCACAACGTTTGAGGTCGGGAAGTTCGGTCTGGCATTGTTCAATAGTAGCGCGAGTATGCTCGCACAATATCTGGTCGGGCCAATCAAATTGTCAGGGCAGGCTTTATACGATGACGGACAGATGATCAACAGTAACGTAATCAACCACGTGACCAAAGCGTGCATGGGTGACAACAACAATGGCTGCAGCTGGAGAGTTGAGGTGAGTAGATTCTGCTATTAGGTCTGTTCTAGAAGATATCGACAGCAAATTAATTTTAAAAGAGGAACAGAGAAACGCGACCAAGGCTCATCTTCTTATTCTAGGCGTGCAACTGCACGCTTTGATTTTTGTTGACAACAACTATGCGTCGCTTAACATACGTCACGCACTCCGTTGCTCTTATTGGTTGTAGGTCTGTCCAATTGAGTGCAGAGGCATTTTTTTTCCTGGTTCCTTCGAAACACGCCCCATAATCACAGCTCTATGGAGCAGCATCAGACTCATTCTGACTAGAATTGAGTAGGACTACGTCAGGCTAGTTGAAACGAGGTCATCTGAATGAAGTCACACAGCGAAACCACCGCCTGCGCTCTAGGTAGCAGACGAGTTGCGGATCGGAGGCCTTTTAGATGAACTTTGGATGCTGATTGGCTTTCATGGAGGTGAGGTTCAAAGCGGATGAAGGCGAGTAATCAGTTTATTCAGTTGCTATTCCCCCTAAGCTTCATCACTCAACCTTACTGGTCTAAACCATGTTAAAATATTGTAGAATGAAAGTTTATGAAAGACAGCTCAGCGTGTTTTCTCTGCAGTCAGCACGTCGGCTCTGTGTTTGTAGGTCAGCTCACCTGCACAACTGGACATTGGAACCAGCTCTCATCATAACTTGCAAGCACAAGCTCATTTTTTCCCAGGTTAATAAATCTCCCGCTTCGTTTCTGCACTTCCACCGGAAAATAAAACATCTGCATTTTGCTGAAGCATGAGATTCCTGCGGTATATCAGGAGCAGACTTCTGCTGCAACGCCAGAGGGGCTCATTACAGGCTGTAAATCCAGCATGTAGCACCGTCAGCACCGCCTCAGCAGGAAACAAACACACTTACAACTCTACAAGCACATGATCATAATTAAACAGAACTTTAAAACACATTTTAAAAGAACGTTTTTTTGGGGTTTTTTTTTTTTATGTTTTTTAATATTCTTTTATCAGATGTTTGGACCTTGAGTCTCGTCCTGGTGAGTAATTTTCCTTCCCAGCAGATGGATGAGAAACTGAAAGGTCTGATGATAAAAACACCTGTTGAACAAAGTGAGAGCGGCTGCTTGTCGGACAGAAATCCATCCGTTTCACTTCATCAGCACCAAGACGACCAGATTTTCTTGAACGTCACTGAGCGGACCTGGATTTTACAGTTTTAGACACTTTTATTGTTGAATGTATCTGCAGGTGCTGACAGACTGAAGAATATTACCACAACGCAGTACCTCACAAATATGAGTAAAAGAGGAACTTTTAGGTGTTTTTACCTTTAATTTATATTTAAAAATACTCCCAAACAGGGGGGGTTGTATTAGTTTACATCAGGGGTCTGCAACCTTTCAAATCCAAAGAGCCTTTTTGCCCCGAGTCCGGCCAAGTAAAAGTTGTTTAGAGCCACAAAGTATAACCCATTTTTTTTTAAAAACAGCCTATCACTTTTTTTTATAATCTTGTGAAGTAAGTCACTTGACATATTATTATAACAACCAACAATTTATGTATTTTTAACTTTTAAAATAATATTAAATCTCATAATTTGCAAAAGAAAAATGTCTCTAAAAAGATTTCTGGTTGATTTTATGTCATTCCTTTCCATCTTATAAAACCCACTAAAGCTTTAAAGACAGATATTTATTATAGTACATCATTTTGCTCTTCATGCACATTTTAGCCACGACTAAGAGCCACTGTAGAGGGTCCAAAGACCCAGATGTGGCTCTCGAGCCGCTGGTTGGTTTACCTTAGGGGTGTAAATCACATCCATCCTGGCGATTCGATTCAGTATCGATTTCCGGACCCAACGATTGGATTATTTTCTATACCCAAGAATACACCACGATTCGATTCGATTCGATTAATCAATTATTCGATTACATTTTTTTTATTTTTATTTTTTTTTACACTAAACGAAGTTTCAAGTTTGAAATAAATCAATGAAAGCTGTAATATCGTTATGCATTTTTTTTTAGAAACAACAGCAAATAACCGAAGTAGAAAAGTTGCATAAAAAAATACTGCAAAGATACTGCAGAAAATCAGTGCAATGAGTGCAATGCAATACCTCGGCTCCAGACGTCCCGCCCCCTCCACAGACGCTCCGCTGCTCCTCTCCCTAATTGTAGCTGAACGCAGACAGGAGGCCGGCTTGTTTTGTTTTTATGACCGAAATTGCTGAAAACAACTCGTGAAGTTTGACCCGCTAGAAGAGCGAGGTGCGCGAGAACGCTGGGACCCTTTTCCCACCTGGATCTCCGCTCTTTTTGGCCCTCATGTATCTCCGTCGTCAGACTAAACTCGCCCCCACTTCCTCGCCGCCTCGGCCGTATCTAGACCCACAGCGTGTAGCGCAGACCACGCTTCAATATTGAGCATAAATCAAAAATGTCTGCATCAAGCTCACTGCAACACACTGCTGTAAGAGTATAACCAGGAAGCGAGGCAGGAGGGCAAAATAGGTTTAGCGCCGCCGCAGCACGGGAGGGAGAATTACGCCCAGGAGCAAATGGATAAAAATAGACCGGAGGAAAAAAAAACATGAATCGATTCTCTTGCGGATGTGTCGATGCATCGGATCGTCGGCTTTTGGATCGATGCATCGATACAAAACAATTATTATTTACACCCCTAGTTTACATGTAGGGTTGTATTATCCCACGTGCATGGCAGTTGGATATTGGGTAAAAGTGGAAAATAAAGAGTTTTTCCACCTTTCTGATTCCTGATCCTCCACGGACGGGTTGGTCGTTGGATCGCCAACTTGAAGAGGGAGGATTTGCCATCGAACTTCTGGCCAGAGAAAAAACCCGTAATATGTAGCCAACATTTGGAAGAAGAATGTTTTCAAGATGACTTGGATAATAGCGCGTTGTGACAAACACCAGATACAGCACTGGGACTTGATCAACAGCCGATACCGCACCGTGACGTCACTAACCAGTAGGTGGCAGTAGTGTTCTTTGACAAACACTTATCATTTATGAACAGTATGTAACGATTTTATATTTAAAGAACTTTCAGGAGTTTGAATTCTAAATATGAGCGGACTTTTCCTTTAAAGGAAGTCATCTTAGCAAAGACCAATTTTCTCCACCATTGCAAAGTGACCTAAAATCTTTGAGTTCACTTGAAAGACATCCCCTTAAACTCACAAGGAAGCCTTATAGTGAACTTTAGAATTTTAGGTTATTTTGCATCATACATAAAATATTCATACATATTGTTTTATATCAAGTAGACATTACTAAATAATTTTGGAACCATTTACTTTAGGTATGGTGTGTCATGATTTTATCCAAAGATCTGACCCACATGCAGAAAACTGAACAGAGAGACCAGGGGAAGGTTTAACAGGTTTATTGTGAGTTGGTAGAGAGGAATCCAGTGCTGCTCTGAACACTGGCAAACTGGGACTGAAAAGTGAAGGGGAAGATTCTGTGGTTAGTTCAGGCTCAGTGGGAAATTTGTGTCTCTGATTTGAAAAAGGGAATAAAGGCAACAGGACTCACGTTTCCAGAAAAAGGTGTCTTTCTTTGAATCCATTCGGTGTGGGTTGTTCCAGTAATAGATTTGCTCGTTGGAGGGCGGACAGGGTTTAACCAGGTAGAGGTGTTTCCTTGAGGAACGGAGGAGCTGACTGCCACTTAGATTTCCTGTGGTACTTGAACGGTTTCTTGTGGAGATGAATCCCCTGCTCAGACAGAAGCCCGAACAAAACTCGGGGGAAACGTTGATCCAAACCACCAGTTTGAATCCCCAGCTTAGTTTGACGCTCAGAGAATCCTTCCAGGGGGGAGAAGGTCCAAAACAAAAAACAACAAGGTTAAGACTCAGGTGACAAAAACTCAGTTTGACTCGGCAAAACTCAGCTTGGCTAGAGTACCCAAAACTGGCAAACTCTCTGGCGTCGAGGTAGTGGCAGTCAGCAGCTTAAGAGTCCTCCGGTAATGAGGCAACCATCCGCAGGTGTGCGAGAAGGCCAACGAGAACCTGGCAAGTGCACCTGAATATTACATAAAAAAGTAAGATGATGAAATTGGTTGGTTCCAAAAGATTCTTGCTCTACTAACAACCTGACCTTACAAAGCAACAGGAAGAGGGGATGTCCAGGTCTGGTCCTCAGGGAAGTGAGAGAAACGTGAGGGTAAAGGGGCCTTTGGTTTGCTCCCTCTGGGCCCCCTCCAGGGCTCTAGCACTCAGATGTTTTACTGTGGGCGACTGGCGTCGGATGCCGGTCTTTGCCTTGCAACCAGAAAGTTGTTGATCCTGCTTTCCGTGCTGTTGTGCCCTTGGGCAAGACATTTCACGTGCATTGCCTACTGATTGCGGTCTGGCAACAACGTTTGCCACCACCAGTGTGTTGGAGAATGGGGGAATGACTGAAAGTAGTGTGTTTTGGTCAAGTCGCTATATAAGCACAGGTCATTTATCTTCTAATCTCATGAGAAAGAGTGAAGATTAACCAAAAAAAAAGAACATTATTGGTGCTTTTATAAACATTAACTTGCCAACAAGTCTGCACAGAGTCAAACATGGCTCTGTCACTGAGCTCTGTGATAAAAAAACATCTTAGCTGCACATTTTTGCTAAATTAGTGGGATTAGTTCTCCCACGCTCCAAACCTGAGGTGTGTGGGAGGCAGACGGTTGGTAAAGGTCGTGGATTAAATGATCTGAGCTGCAGATCCTCCCACAGAGCCACAGAGGCGTGAATCTAGAGCGAGGTTGCCTTCAGGTGAGGCCGATCTGAAGCTGGAGCTGAAAGATGACCCCCCCCTGCAGCTTCGATGTCTCTGATCCAAGCCGAAGGGCAGAGCAGGGTCCAGTTTCTCTGCTCCAAGTTTTCGTGAGAAAACAAGGAACAAAATGCGGCAGCCTCACCCCTGGCTGAGAGAGAAACCTGAGATTTACCCACTGGAAGCACAACAGAGATCAGGTGTCTGCCTCCCAGCTTGTTTAAAGACGTCCTCAGGGACAGCAGCGGGAACCCTGCGAATGAGCGGGACATCTGCCGCCGTCCACCTCGCTCAGATGATGACTCACAAAGCCAAAGAAGAGAAAGACTCCGGTGACTCTTTTACCCGTAAAGCACCACTATGTATGACCTGTTGGCGAATGAACACTGGCCCCAGGGGCCCCGCCGGTCTTTATAACAGATCAAAAACCAATGAAAGATGGAGGACAATTGAAATGCAAGAACAATCATTGTATGTTAACCTGTCTGTTCCTCGTAAATGACTGCTTCCATATTTGCCATGGTCCAGTTCTGCAGAGAGCTTGAAGGTTTTGCAAACAAAACAAACTGGGTTATTTTGCATGATCCGACACCTTGCTACAAGAACCTGCAGTTCTGCAACTGGTCAAGAACACCTCTGGTTTTGCTGTGATTGCTATGATTCCTTTTCTGACTGATAACAACCAACACACCGGAAAAAACAAAATCTAGATAAGTCATTTTTTTCTTAAAATAGCTGCATTTGTTCTTGGATTGAGGAGGTAAGAGAAACATTTTGCAAATTGAACAAGAAAATTTACATTTAAAATAAGAAAACACAATTGCATTGTCTTATTTCAAGTGCATATTATCTAATTATGCTATTTTAAGAGTACAAATTCAAATTTCATTGGCAAACTATCTCATTTACCTACTCAAATTAAGGGTAAATACACCTAATTTAATAAATTTTTACTTATTTCTAGGTCGTTTTTCCAGTGCAAAGTTGCAACTGAAGAACCAAAGACTCAAATGTCGTCTCACCACCGTCCAGTTCTGGTTTCAGTTGCCGCATCTCGCCCTTTTTTTTAATCAAATCTCAAAATTTTATTAAAAAGTAAAAATAAAGGGTCCGTCCGTCTTATTGACATCCCTATGCTGCTTCTGATGAACCTCCCACTCTTAGGGGAGCCTTGCAGAGCAAACAGTGCCGGTATGCAACAGTGCCCCACTGGGAAAATCTCACCCCACTGTGGAAAACTCACCCCTGGGACCCCTTCTGACCTCTGACCTCCGCTCTATACACATATCCCAGTCTGTTTTGGTCTTCTGGACCCTCCCGGGATGTTGTGCCTCAGACAGAATGACAGCGCTGCATGTTCTCAGAGCTGACAGCGAGCACAGGGAGCGTGTTTTCTCAAGGCCCTGTCTCGCTTTAGAAAAACACTCATTTGTTGTGTGAGCCTCTGGAGGGTTCAGTCTGTGCTGCTGAAGGTCGGTCAGTGCGCCATAAAAGCGAGCAGATGTTGAATCTGACACAGATCTGTTGATGGTGTGTGCAGCTCTGTCAGCACCGCTACACAAAGAGGACGTTTTTATTAATACTTTCTGCACTTTTGCATTTCCACGCAAGACCTGTGAAGCAATCGATGTTTAGAAATTAAACTCAATTCCCTGGAATCCTTTAAAAGCTCTAACAACAAAGAGCAGTGCTCTAATCAAAGGATTTAGTTGTGAAACGTAAAAGAGCAGTAAAAGCTCCTAAGATAAGCGCACCAATTATCTTCAGTTTTACACCTCCAGAGGAGCAGAACCGCCGTCTGAAGAAGACGGTCTAAACTCTCTATTGCTGCGCAGATTGGTGAAACAGCTTCTGTCAGGTTTATTTTTTAAGAAGTTGGTGTTATTGTGGAAAAATACCAGCCAGAGTTACAGTAATTTAAAGTAATTTATTTTTTTTCCTGTGGTTTTAATGTAGAAGTTTGTGTTTTCATATGTCTTTCTATGTCTATATGTATATTATCTATGTAAACACAAACTTGGTTCATGCAGATTGACGATCTGAACGGCTTGCATGTAAACGCTTGTCAGTATTTTTCTGAATAGGCCGGAACTATTTCATTTTTCCCTTAGTCTGCATATGCATGCACATTATTGTGACATATTTCCACCTGAGTAGCTAGCAGCTATGTCAGAATATTGCAACCGGCATGTTTACATGATGCCTTTTTAGTCTGATCCACCAAACAATATAACCCTACCCCATTTATTTCCATTATTTATGTCCATGTTGACAAGAGGTGTAAGAAAAACTGATTCCATCAGACATTGCAATAATTCATTTGACAATATCGGTATTGATTCAGAATTTGACCAATTGGATCTTAGGCTGCTCTGCACCTAGCCTGGTGAGACCATCCTGATCTCATCTGATTCAAGGTTTCACTTGCAGATCAGTCTGGAGACTCCCCGTTAAAGGCACACTATGCAAAATTTTTCAGTTAATTAATGTGTTCCATAACGTTTTGGATGATTAAATGAGTCATTTCAGGTTGAAAAAAAGGTATTCTCGGCCGCCCTGGTTGTCTGTGGGGGAAATACCGCACTTGCGATTGCAGGAGCCCTCGGCCCGCACCCACAGGCTCAGAAGTCTCGCGAGAGTCGGTCTTGCTTTACGGCGAGAACTGCTACACGCCCTCAGTTAAAAGCATGCTCGTTGCTAGCGCAGTGGCGATCTTTGTGCAGTTATCATGGCGGAACCAGCGTGAAAACAGCGAAAGCCCATGTCGGAGCAGGCAAGAAAGAGGAAAAGGGCTCCGGACAGAGAGAGGAGTCGTACACGGGTGAACATCGGGCAAGCTTTTTCCGAATGGCGAGAGCTAAAATAAAGAGAAGGCTGCAAGGCTGATGCGGACCTCGCGTTTCTGCTGATGCGATTCTAAGTAACATTGGAATGGTTTCTCTCTCTCTGTGTGCATGTTCATACTTTCACTGTGTTAGTCATTCGTTGCGTTCGCCTGTCTGCTAAGCTCAAAACAACCGCGCCTGGCTTGACGGATTAACCAGGAGAACAGCTGAGCATATTTACGACAGTGCACTTTTACTTTCGCCCTCTGGGGGGAGCCTCGCTGGAAAATCCACACCGGTTGCATAGTGTACCTTTAAAGAAAATTTAGAGCCGTTCACCAAACGAACGTCCAATCAGCGTGGGCTTTGAGGCGGGTTGAGGTGTGACGCAACGAGAAGCGTGACAGTTCAGTCTAAAGAACATGGCGGCTTCAGCCGATGAAACTAGCGTTAGCGTGGCTATCGAGCAAGTTTTATCGGAATTACAGAGTATTTCTTCACTGAAAGAAGAGCAAAACACTGCTCTGGAGGCTTTTCTCAGAGGAAAAGATGTTTTTGCTCTTCTCCCGACTGGTTTCGGCAAGAGTAGCCTGGCTTGTGGTTGTGTTTTCGTCGTCGCTCTGTTAGTACGTCATATGCTTCGTTGATCTGATTGGTTTATTTGGCCCGTCTATCACCAACATAGGCCAATCAGCTAACCAGTATTTTCGCCCCTTCCCAAAATTACTTCAACGGAAGGTTTCCAGATGGATATGCGGAGCAAATCCATCTGGCGGAGTCAGGTTAGTCTGCACCAGCCCCAGCAGAGGAACAACAAGACGTTTTTGTGACGTTTTTTAGAGCTACACCATTCTAAAAAATATTGTCTTTTATTAATAAACCTGGATATATTGGGATTAACCGTCTTGTGACACATGTATCGTGATACGTATCGTATCGTTTATCATAATATAATTTGGTTTTGAATCCGAATATATTTTAATTTGATCAGAAAACTTAACGACTGTAAACATAGCTAATAAACCATTTTTTACCATTAATAATTTATAATTTAATGAGAAAAATCTAGGGAACCATTGAATTAAAATCCATAAATAAAAGGGGAATATATAGCCTATATCGGTATTGATAATACTCAAAGTCAACATTCATATTAACCATTAGCACCAGCCAACCCGCTAACATTTTGATGAATTTTAGCAGTGGCGGTCGGGTAGCACATTATTAAATATTTATCTTCTCACATTGAAAAATAATATATTGATATATTTTAATTTTGTAATTTAACCCCATCCCCAGGTGACCTCCATGGCCAATCCAGTTGAAGGGATCACAGCCACCTTATATTTTTCCCCTAATCCTTTGTTCCACCTACAGTATATTCATCTCAGTTCTCCCCACCACTAGTTAGAACTGAAGAAACCTCTTGGATGAGAGGAAAACTTCACATCCAGTTACTTAAACTGAACTTTTCAAAGATATATTGGTCCTTTATCAGTCAATCAATCAATCAATCAATCAATCAATCAATCAATCAATCAATCAATCAATCAATCAATCAATCAATCAATCACTTTATTGCTGGAGGTTTCTTCCTGTTAAAGGGAGTTTTTCCTCTCCACTGTCGCTACAAGCATGCTTAGTGTGAGGGATTGCTGAAGAGTCAATGAGTCGATGCAATCAACTGGTTTTACTTAGATAGAAAACTTTGAATCAATCTGACTGGATGATCTGGTGAACTAGAAAGTGCCTTCAGATGACATGATGTGAATTGGAGCTATAGAAATAAACTGAACTGAATTGAATTGAATATGTCCATGAATGCTGTCCACAGGCCATTGCCCTTAATAAGATGGAAGTTTATCAACCAGCGCTTGAGTCTTTACTTGCTGGCTCTACATGACGAATCCAATCTTCCAGATTTGTTAGGTTTCTCCGCTTTGAAGCGAGCGTGCACATCCAAGATATGATCACGTTTGAGTTCAACCACCGCAGCCATCGCGCGGTCCTGCTCGTTCACAGCCTTTGTGAACGCGTCTTCTCTTAGCTTTTTGCTTGTCTGGTAAATGTTTTGTTTTGCTGAGGTCTGAAACTTCTGAGACGGATAAGATTTAGTTAGAATGAAATAATTGTTCCGTGTAGATCCAAATGAGAAGTTTGGAGAAGTTATTTTTAATCTTCAAACCAAACCCTAAGCTATTTCCATCCTCATCCAGACAGAGAAACAAACCAGCATATTGATGTTGGTCTGAGATAAAACCAGGAAAGAGAAGCAATTTATACTTTTAGGAAGATTAAACAATCTAAAGCAGGGGTCTTCAAAGTTTTCCAGGCCAAGGACCCCCAAATCGATGGTGAGATGAAGCGGGGACCCCCTAATTACAAATATTGTATGACATACTGTTCTATCAAACTGGTCCTACAGTCACTCTATTACAGATGGAGTAATGTAACTAAAGTAATCCCTCCCTGGGATTATTACAGTATTCCTGCTCCCTGGTTGATGGGACAGGTGTTGTGAATGAAACGGTGCCCAGTTTGAAAGAGCTCCTGTGTGTCGCTGAATGTGTGCATTGATCATGGGCGGTTCTAGACAGGGGCCAACGAGGGCCAGTACCCCTGTAGATCATATCCTGGCCCCTGTTATGGCCCCTGTACTGAAGACATAATATTCAAAGAAATTCTAATGACGATATTTGCTGGAACAGACATGATTACTGATAGGCTCTTGGGATCTATTTTATCCTTTTTCTATTCAAATTCTGTTTTACTAATTATTTAAAAACAATAAGGTGATAGCTTCAGTGGTGTTGAGATAGAGTCCCAGTTTTCATCTGCTAAATGATTTATTCAAAACAAATTGCTCTAATTTTTATGGCAGAATTGATCAATTTTTCTTAAGTTCCAATTCAGATTTTTGGGGGGGGGAAAACTACGTAATTTTAACATAAATTAAGTGAAAAATATGTAAAATTCCTAAATTATGGATGTCTATTGATTTAACAAGAAATAATAATTAAACCTAATTGAATCAAAATTTCATTTCACACAGCTCTCTTGATATATTTGAATCTCTTGCCCTGTTTTTTATTTCATGCTTTTCTGGGCCCCCATGAAAACACGCTGGCCCCCTCCTGGCCCCCTCGTACATTTGGTCTAGAACCGCCTCTGGCATTGATATCTGAAACACATCTTCTGCCTCCATTTATCAGTTTACTACAGAGTGATGAATTCATGTTAATGTGGATTTAAAGACATTTCATTTAGCTGAAAAAAACAAGTCTAATCAACCAAAATTTTCGTGACCCCCATGCAGTACCTCCGAGGACCCCCTAGGGGTCACGGACCCCCTGTTGAAGACCTCAGATCTAAAGCTTTATTTGGTTTAGATTACAGCTATATATCTTTTAATAGCATCTTTACAAATTTCTTTTTTCATTACTACGGTAAAATATCAGAGATGTCATCATTTAATAAAGTTAACATTTCTGCTGTTTGATCTTTCTTAGTTAAAATAAGTGTTCAGACATGCGTTCCTTCTACGTTTCCCCAGTGTTTGGTCTGCTGCTTTCAGACGGTCATGTCATCCAGCAGACGTCACCCAATGACAGTTTATCATTTGACACGAGGCGCGCCGCTGCCTCATCCGGACCTTTACTGGATGCAGGTTGAAGTCATGGGGTATATGACACAAAGACGGCTGAGAGGAGGCAGCAGGGAGCAAAGGGAAAGAAGCGGTGGGGTGGGGGGCAGCAGCTGTCAGAGGTAAAGAAATCATCCGGGGATGGAAGTCAAGCCTCTTTTCTCTCTTTTTTTGTACATTTCCCTCTTTTCTATCTGATTATAAATGTCAGCACAGATTATCCTGCCTGGATTTGGCTGGACTGCCTATAATGTAGTAAATACTTTGACATGTTTTATTATTATTATTATTTTAAAAGGATCTGGTTCTGCAACTAGTGCGTGTCTTCATCAAAACCAAAGCTATCTTTGGTTTTACAGATGACTGACAGCAGGCTAGCTCTGATGGAAAAATCAAACATTTGCCATAACCAGGTTTATAAACTAAGATTGAAAACTGCTAAAAAATAAGAGAATATGGCAACAAAATGAAAAACTAATGACAGGCTTAAGCCAATCCTCCTTGAAGGTCCTATACAGGGGTGGATTTAGGAAATTTGGGGCCCTAGACAAAGACAAGCAGGGGGCCCTCTCAATGGAGAAGGCAACACATAAAACAGCCCCATTCTCCAGATAGAGAAATGTTAATAGAATAGATATCCATTATCTGTTCTAGGTTGTGTCCCTCTCTTCTTGTCCCTTTTCTTCTTGTTTTCCTCTCTATGTTTTGTACTCAGCTGACTTTTCATGCTGTCTCTAAAGGAATGAAAGATTTTTTCCAAGCACTAAGCTCACTTAGCTGATTGCTCCTTCCTGTGTTTCCAAAAAGGCGACGGCAAAAGTAAATAACCAATCCGCGTATGAATCCGTGTATCATTCGTTCTTTCTATTTTCAATTGTCAATCAAAAAACAAAAAATAAAAAATTGACTGGTTATTTTGTTTTTTGTTTTTTATGGTTAAACCAAAAACGAAAAAAGGATTTGTTTTTCATTTATCAATTCTAAGCTCAGATCAAGAATACGAAATGGAAAAACGGACAGCAACGCAGAATTTGATTTTAATATTTAATCGGTACAGTTTACGTGACCCGGAAATAGCTCTTTGCGCGGCAGTGGGGTGATGAAGTGGCTACCATGGCGACGCTAGAACGCTGTTTGTTGTTGCTAGTTAAAAGTACAGTGCACAGAAAAGCTTCAAGAAAAAAGTTATACCTGGAAAATCCTGCTGATTTTCTCCGTTGTCATGTCCTCCTCCTTAAGAGTCACACGCTTGGATCCTTCAAAATAAAACGTAACTGTCCATGGCTGATAGGTCCGACTGCCTTATCTGGTGCAGCTTGATCGAACGTGGTGGGGGTAAGCCAATTGTTTTTTTTAGCTAAAGCTCCACCAAACTTCCGGGTCACGTAAACTGTACCGATTAAATATTAAAATCAAATTCTGCGTTGCTGTCCGTTTTTCCATTTCGTATTCTTGATCTGAGCTTAGAATTGATAAATGAAAAACAAATCCTTTTTTCGTTTTTGGTTTAACCATAAAAAACAAAAAACAAAATAACCAGTCAATTTTTTATTTTTTGTTTTTTGATTGACAATTGAAAATAGAAAGAACGAATGATACACGGATTTACACGGATTCGTATGGTTCGTTCTTTGGTTTTTTCGTTTCAAAACAAAAACATAAAAAACGAAACAAGCATGTGTTTTTTATGTTTTTAAAACGAAATTAGAAAAACGACATTTGCAAAAATGAAAAAAGGTACTTTTTTTTTTTTTTTACTGCAATGGTTAAACCAAAGACAAACTTTTATTTTGTTCTTAATTCAACGGACCTTATGGCAGATCCGGTGTAGGTACCAGATTGACTCGGGGGCCTGCGCCTTTTGATGACGTCATGAGCGTCCGCCATCTTAAATGTGGCAAATCTGCAGTTTCTCAGTCACTTAAACAGTATCAGAGGGACTTTAATCTCTGAATATACTTTGTATTCGTAGTATTTTTGTTTTTGTAAAATTACAAGTTTATTTTTTGTATCCCTTTAGCTTCATTCTCCTGAATTTATTGTTGTTACAAATGCAGACCGCGGGCTCAATGTAGTTTGTTTGAGTGGCGTTGCCATAATGTGACGTCATCGGGAGGCGCAAGGCCCATGGCGAATTCGGTGACGTCATCGGAAGGCGCAGGGACCATGGAGAATTTCTTCGTAAAATTGTCCGTTTACAAACCGCAATCCCGCTTTCGAATAAAACCTACGCCCCGCTATAATTACTTTAGTAAGCTGTCCAGACCAATCAAAATGTTTTGCGCAATTGTGCAAACGTTAAAACAATTATGTATTGTGACATCATCAAAAGGCGCAGGCCCCCGAGTCAATCTGGTACCTACACCGGAAATGACCTGAACTCCCAACACATAACTTTTTTAGTTACCAGTAGGTGGCAGTAATGTACGCCTTCAATTTCTTGCCAACCGCCATTACAATCCACAAGAAGAAGAACTTTTTCAGTTAGCATTACCAAAATGGAAACATTTGGCTCTGTTCGAAATCCTGGGCTGCATCCTCCAAGGATGCGGTCTATCTAGACTGGATCCTTCCAAGTCCGGGATAATAAGGAGACCGGAAGTGTTTTGGCAGTTAATTCGAACCCGTCTACCCTTCGGCGCGTTTTACCGCCGTAAGGTCTGTTGCTTAGCAATCGTGAAAGTTGACACACAAAGCAGGAAAAGAATGAAAAGCGAAGTTTTCAAAACTGTTCATCTAAATTTTCATTTAGATGACAAAACAAAACTCAAACGCTGTTGATTTTCTATTAATTCGTTCGCTTGTTTTGTTTTTTCGTTTTGTTTTGAAACAAAAAAACCAAAGAACGAACCATACATGGATTATAACCCAGTCCTTCTTTTCACTGTAGACAAGCCATGATCTGCTTATCTGTTCTCCATTTTTCATTTGGATGAAATAATAGCTGCATGAATCATGACAGCAGACAAGATAGAGGAGAGCAGGAGGCGGGGTTACCAATCTACTTGCTCTGGAGAGCAGAGTTAGCTGCTTTTAGATGTTGTCTCCAAAGTCTCCAGTAGCAGAAAAAAGTCTCTAGATTTGGCGCTAGGAGCTTTTTAGAAATCAAAGTGCTAGAGGGGTCTGAAAAGAGGCTAAATATAGCGACTAAAGCGCTAAGTTGGCAACACTGCTCTTTGCATGGTTTGTTTTCAAATGGTTTGCTGCTGTCTGTTTGGACCTTTCTGAACATGTGCAGCAAATGGACTGATCCAATATGGTGGACACTGAAGGGGGGGGCTGAGACACACTTATTATTATCAGCGTTCTGATGGCATTTTAATCAAAGGATTTTTATCAAAAACATAATTAATGTGCACAAATAAGGAATAATTGTATTAAGTTTTATGGGCCCCCCAGGAAATTGGGGTCCTATGCAACTGCCTAGTATTGCCTAATGGTAAATCCCCCACTGGTCCGATATCATGTTTTTTTAAGACTTTCATTTTATTTTTAAAATATAGTTAAAATATATTTGTTTTCTTCTAATTCCAAAGAAAAACACTTTCCTTCAAAGCAAAGCTGCCTTTCCCCATCTACGCGCCGCCCATTTCATGTCACCATATTAAAAAGTCCAAGAATGGAGGCCAAATAAATACAAATTACCAAGATTTATACATCAGCTAAAAGGTTAGCTGCTAAAAGAGCCACTTACAGCGAGCATAATAAGTGTTTGACATCTTTAACATTGATTTTCTAAGGCATTCAAATACTTATTTGCAGCTGTGTCATACAAATAAATAGTTAAAGGAGAAGTCCGGTCAGCAAAAAATAATCAATTGATCATTATCTATAGCTAAAACTAATATGTTCACGGTGATTTAATGAATTAAGCATTAATCAGTAAAAAAGTCAGAGTCTGGGAGCGGCCATTTTTGCCCAAAGATAGTAACACCTCCCTCCTCGGAGCTCGTCTGCCTGGCTGTGTGTTTCCTGGACGGGGACGCCTGTGGAGCTGGTTGACAGTTGCCTTTTGTATCTATGCTTCTTTTTCTATGTCTGCTTCTGTCTCCTTGAACCCCAGTGGGCCTCAGCAGATGGCCGCTCACACTGAGCCTGGTTCTGCTGGAGGTTTCTTCCTGTTCAAAGGGAGTTTTTCCTCTCCACTGTCGCTACAAGCATGCTTAGTGTGAGGGATTGCTGAAGAGTCAATGGTGTGAATTGGAGCTGTAGAAATAAACTGAATTGAATTTATAATTTTTTTTACATTTTTTAATAATTAGCAGAATGACTAAAAGGTGTGCAGGAAGTTGATCTCACGTTTATTTAAGACAAAACAGCTACTAACCTATTTCAAGTTCTTAACCATTTTACTGATTGGAATATAAATTATAAAAAAAAAAGCATATTGTGTTTTATATTTACCTTAACATGTGAAATATAAAGTCAAAGTTGAATAAAGTCATTTTTCACTATCACCTTAAATGAGCACAGACCTTTTGATGTTTTCCTGGTTCACTCTGGACCAGGGACAGAAGCAACACTAACTGTTTTTCTGTGAATTTGCTCGTTGCCGTAGCGACAGCATCTGTTTGATTGGAATCCAAACATTGCTCAGACTGGCAATCACTGAAGGTTTACTTTGGCACTCATCAGTTAATGAATTGTCCTCTCCGGGTAAATATCGCTGCCTGGGAGAGAAACAAAGACATTAAAACAAAACGCACAAACAATCCGAGGCTCCAAAGTTTTCATCCTGCATCAGCGAAGCTGTGGAGTAATTATTCCTACAATTAGCATTTTTTAATTTCTTTGCTTCTCTCGGTGGAAGGATAAGCTATCATTTCTGATCCGTCCCACCAGAGGATAATCCCACAGTTTGTTTCACACACAGCAGGATAATGTTATGCAAATGAGCTCATCAGTGTGAGAGAAGGAAATTACCATGATGAGGAGGAGATAGCTGGATTTTCACTCTCAGCGTGCCGATCATCGTTTGGGGAGACAGATGAGTTTGTTTTGGAGACAAAGAGAAGATTCCAATCTTGGATCAGCAGCAGTACATGTCTGCTGTTATTAAATCTTTCTGGCCTTTCAGATAAAGGTTTAAATAATGTGTTCATATTTGTTGCCTAAACATGCATCATAATGTGGTACAACCTGTCATTTAAATCCCATATCAAAGAGGTTTCTAGAATTTTCTTCTTTCCTGTGGAATATTGCAAAAATGAGAAATTGTCATGATGTAACAAAGTTCTGATCCAAAAATGCAGAAAACCGAACAGAGAGTCCAGGGAAAAGGTTTAACGGGTTTTATTGAAGAAGTAAAACTGGAGGAGAAGTGTTGCTCTGAACACTGCTCAACCGGAACTGTAAAGTGAGGGGAAGATACAGCGGTTAGTTCAGGCTCAGTGGGGAATCTGACTCGTGAACCTTGGAGAAGAGGTTTTTGTTGCCGACTCACGTTTCCAGTGAAGTTGTTGTATCCTTGACTCCTGTCTTTGTGCCGTGGTTCCAGTGTTTGTCTGATTCGGTGGAGGGCGGAACAGGTTTTACCCAGAATGTGGTTGATAGTTGGTAAATGGAAATACTGACTTCCACTCAGATTTCCTGCGGTACTTGAACGGGTCGTAGTGGAGAATAAACCCTTTCTCAGTGTGAAGCTCAAACAATCTCTTGGGGAAAGTGGATCCAAACCTTCTGTTTGAACCCCAGCTCAGTTTGAAGCTCAGTTAATGCTTCCAGGGAGAGAAGGTCCGAGAAATCCAGTTAGCAGGATGACTTCCTGCCGAGAGGCAAAGACAAAAAACAAAGTTAAACCCAGGTGGACAAAAACTCAGCTTGACTCAGCAAAAACACAGCTTGGCTAGAGTACCCTAGACTGGCAAACACTCTGGCGTCGAGGTAGTGGCAGGCAGCAGGTTAGGAACACTCCGTTAACGAGGTAACCATCAGCAGGTGTGTGAGGAGGCGGACCAGAACCAGGCGCCTCCTGGTGGAGGAAGGGAGACAAACACAGACACAAAACGGGAGTCCTGACAGAAATATCCTGTCCTGGGGTGATGCTGAGAAACTAGTCCATGCATTTGTTATTTCAAGGCTGGACTATTGGAATTCTTTAATAAAATTTCAATTCAGTTTATTTCTGTAGCTCCAATTCACAACACCTCATCTCAGGTCACTTTCCAGATCAACCAGATCATCCAGTCAGATTGATTCAAAGTTTTCTATCTAAGGAAAACCAGCTGATTGCATCGACTCATTGACTCTTCAGCAATCCCTCACACTAAGCATGCTTGTAGCGACAGTGGAGAGGAAAAACTCCCTTTGAACAGGAAGAAACCTCCAGCAGAACCAGGCTCAGTGTGAGCGGCCATCTGCTGAGGCCCGCTGGGGTTCAAGGAGACAGAAGCAGACATAGAAAAAGAAGCATAGATACAAAAGGCAACTGTAAAAGGCGGCCCCATCCAGGAAACACACAGCCAGGCAGACGAGCTCCGAGCCAGCTCCCATGTCAGAGGATGAAGAGAGCACATCCAGTTAGTCACAGAGAAACAGGACTACACTGAAAAACAGGCCAAGCTGCAACATCTAGAAACAAAGGTGTTGATGGCAGCAGCACAGCGGATATTTCTCTCCAGGATGGAGTCACAGCCAAACAGGAACAGACCAGATGAAGCTACTATGAGGAAAAGCAGAGAGAGCAGAACGTTAGAGATTGAACTAACAGATTCTGCAGAGTGGGAGAATAGAGATAGAATGAAGCAGAATGATGAAAACAACAACGAAGAACCATCACTAAGTGACTGCAGGCTAGGCATAAAACTTTCCTTTTTGATACAGCTTCTAGTTAGAGTGGCTCAGGTTATCCTGATCTATCTCTATAGTTCTGCTGCTATAGGCTTAGACTGCTGGAGGACATAGGGACCCCTTTTTCATCATTCTGCTTCATTCTATCTCTATTCTCCCACTCTGCAGAATCTGTTAGTTCAATCTCTAACGTTCTGCTGGAGGTTTCTTCCTGTTCAAAGGGAGTTTTTCCTCTCCACTGTCGCTACAAGCATGCTTAGTGTGAGGGATTGCTGAAGAGTAAATGAGTCGATGCAATCAGCTGATTTTCCTTAGATAGAAAACTTTGAATCAATCTGACTGGATGATCTGGTTGATCTGGAAAGTGACCTGAGATGAGGTGTTGTGAATTGGAGCTACAGAAATAAACTGAAATGAATTGAAATGGTGCATATAAGGGGAACAGAACAAAGGATGGACTAATGAGCTGAATAAGGAGCAGGTGTGAGTGGAACTGACTAGAAGGAAGCCAAGGGGAGAGGAAACAAGCACAAGGGGGCAGCTGAGAGTAACTTTCCATGAATATAACGGAAAATAAACCAAAGATCAACAAAACAGAACTTATACCTGAAAACTAAAAACTCAGAGTCCCAAAAGGGGAGAACCATGACCAAAAAAATATCTAAAATATCTTATTATTACAAATTCTTACAACAACAAAAAAAAAAAAAACTTTTCATTGTTTTTTCCAATAAGAACATGACATCAGCAGGGAGAAGATCTCCCTCCAACCTTTCAGCTCCTTTTATGGTGGAAATAAGGTGTTTGGTGGGAACGTGGAGTTAAAGTGACTCCTTTACTCTGCTGGACGCATCATTGATGACCTCAGGAAGGCTGCTGCGTATAGATCCACTCAGCAGATTACTCTCCAATGATCCGCTGTAATTAAGAGATTAGGAGAGCTGCTCCAGCAGGAGCTCGCTCAGGTTAGGAGGTGCGTGACGTTCCAGCTGTCAGCCCACTTTGCTCAGAAACACGAGACACAAATAACTCAGGCAGGCTCAATGGGCCGGAGAACCCAACCTGTTTTTAATACACACTGACTCAGGACGTCTCTGCTGTCACAGCATGGATATGAGCCCGTAGCTCCAGGAGCAGATCCAAACCCCCTGCCTTTCATCACGTCACCGCCGGGTGTTGGGTTGGAAGTTTCTCCGTATGGTTCTACCATCATGTTCCGCTGCCATGACCGCAGAGCTGGGGCCCTCTCACAGAGTCCAGTTTTCCATGGGGCACGGCTGGTGAAAGCTCTGTGGTTTTGGGGTTCAGGAGTTGAGATGTTCTGCTCGATTGGTGAGCTCTGAGGGTGGATCCACGTGGACCCTGTTATTACGTCCATCTGGGAAGATATTTACTGCAGCAGCGCTACCGTTGTAAACCTGAACCGTGCTGCTCAGATTATACTGACGGTTTTTTGTCTGACCCAAAGATGCAGAGAACCACTCAGAGAGCAAGGCAAAGGTTTAACAGGTTTATTGAGAAAAAGGTAGAAGGGGGTAACTCAAAGAACTGGTGAGCAGGAACTAGGAAGTCTGGAGAGGATATGACAATGATTAGTTCAGGGACCGTGGGAATCTTGGATTCCGTAAAGATAATGCTAGTGAGGGACTCACGTTTGGGGGGGTTTTCTTCTCTCACTTTGAGTCCAGTAAATGTGGGTTGATCCAGAGAAGGTGGGACACGTTGAAGAGTGGACAGGTAAATATTCTTTGGATCCGGAGGAGCAATGGAGCGGACTGTCGCTTAGATTTCCAGGAGAACTTGAACGGTACATGTGGCGATTTTTCCCCTGCTCGGTGTGAAGCTCAAACAATCCTTTTTAGGGGAAGAAGGCACAAACATCTAGATTGCATCCCCTGCTCAATGTGAAGCTCAAAAAATCCTTCCAGGGGGAGAAGGCCCAACATCCAGTTTGCAGGGTGACTTCCTACCGAGAGGCAAAGACAAAAAACAAGGTTAAAGCTCAGAGAGACAAAGACTCAGTTAGACTCAGCTAATCTAAGCTTGGCTAGAGTACCCAAAACTGGCAAACACGTCGAGGTAGTGACAGTCCACTGCTTAAGTACTCCTCCAGATAATGATCCAAAGAGCCGCAGGTGGGCAGGGAGGACCAACAAGGACAGGGCGCCACCTGGTGGTGGAGGGAGAGACAGACAAAAAACAGACCACACAAACTGGATTGATGATTCGTTGATGATTCTGGTTCCAACTCCTTCTACTTGATTTATCTCCAAACAGTACAGGTTTGGCACCTTTGTTTTACATTTTCCTTCATTCCTGCATTTTTGAGAACAACTCTGGAGAACTTCTGAGGCGTTTCCTGTTTTCAGAACTTTAAATACAATCATAATATAAATTATAAATACAAGATTTTAATATAAATCCATTTCATTGTTTTATATAGCACCAATTGACAACATGTCATCTCAAGGCACTTTACAATTGAACCATCCAGCCAGATTGATTTAAGGTTTTCTATCTACACACTAAGCATGCTTGTAGCGACAGTGGAGAGGAAAAACTCCCTTTGAATAGGAAGAAACCTCCAGCAGAACCAGGCTCAGTGTGAGCGGCCATCTGCTGAGGCCCACTGGGGTTCAAGGAGACAGAAGCAGACATAGAAAAAGAAGCATAGATACAAAAGGCAACTGTCAACCAGCTCCACAGGCGGCCCCGTCCAGGAAACACACAGCCAGGCAGACGAGCTCCGAGCCAGCTCCCATGTCAGAGGATGAAGAGAGCACATCCAGTTAGTCACAGTCAGAGAAACAGGACGACCACACTGTCGTCACGAAGATGTCAGGAGTAAGGTGTTACTATATTTGGGCAAAAATGGCCGCTCCCAGACTCAGTAATCACAACGAAAATTATTATCTTTTGTTTTTTGGTGATTAACGCTGAATTAAATCACCGCGAGCGTATTAGTTTTAGGTATAAATAATCATTCATCGATTATTCCTTTCTAACCGGACTTTTCCTTTAAAGCTGTGTTGTAGTTATGGCCACGCTGTGCTCTTGTTCATGTGAAATGAATAAACAAAGTTTAAAGACCTAAACTCCTTGATCTTAATCCAATCTAAACTCAAATGTCAACATCAAACATTGTAGAAAGAGGGAAAAGCTTTAGTTTTTAGCCTCCAGCTGCTGTTTGTATTCCTCTGACTCAGCTTCACTGTCCTGCTCTGAGAAAAGGACAACAGGCAGAAAAACGTCTCTGTGAGTCAGCTGACGGCGGATCAGGCCTGCATGCCTTCCCCTTGAGCTCAGCTCAAATCAAGAACGAACTGAGGTGCTGCTAAATATATCACAGGTTACAGCAGGGATGTTATTCCTCTTCCCCTCTGCGGCGTTGGCCCCTGGTATGCTGCACTCTGGCCAAACTGGCGCGCTGTGTGCCAAAAGTGTGTTTCCAATACTCTCAGAGGGAGGTTGGAAAAGCTCAGCATGTCTTGTCCTCTCGTCTCGATCCGGTTTCGTGCTCGGGCTCAGTCCAAGGCGTTCCAGGGGTGCTTTGTGCTGTTTAATAACAAAAGACTCGGATCATGAATCTGGTAATGCTGAATAACAGGCAGCTGCAAAACCAACCAAATGCTGCATTTATACAAATTAATGGAGGGAAAGATGAAAAAAAGAGTTTTACCATTTACAGAGAAGCAGGATTTACCAACAATTTGGGTGAAAGCTCTATTCTCAAACAATCTTATTTCAGTTAGATTTTGTCTGAGAGATCAACAGAAAATACAGGGGCAAATCTACAGGGGGGAGAGAGGGGTAAGTTGTCCTAATGAGTGAGAGCAGTGAACTTGTGCTCTGAGAAGGTTGCCTTTTGTATCTATGCTTCTTTTTCTATGTCTGCTTCTGTCTCCTTGAACCCCAGTGGGCCTCAGCAGATGGCCGCTCACACTGAGCCTGGTTCTGCTGGAGGTTTCTTCCTGTTCAAAGGGAGTTTTTCCTCTCCACTGTCGCTACAAGCATGCTTAGTGTGAGGGATTGCTGAAGAGTCAATGAGTCGATGCAATCAGCTGGTTTTCCTTAGATAGAAAACTTTGAATCAATCTGACTGGATGATCTGGTGAACTGGAAAGTGACCTGAGATGACATGATGTGAATTGGAGCTATAGAAATATATAATATTTGATGAAATATTTCTTAAAGCCAAGACCTTTAGTGTTGAAACACTTCACTGAGCTGGAAAGCTTTTTTAAGCAATAATTCAATCATCCTATGATCATGTTTTTTAATGAAGAAACACAGGATAAGGACACAGATATATAGAAGTTGTTCAGGTCTGAGGATGGAAAGAAGCGTCTGATCAACAATCCCTCTATGTTCCAAACCTTACAGCCTACAGCCCCAAAAAAACCCTTGTTAACTTAAAACTGGCTCTTATTTTCACCCTCATCTCCCCCCAACTTAGACTGTTTCCCATTTTAGTGTTACAGAGAGCAGATTAGGTGGTTTCTATATCAAAAAGCTGTACAAAATCCTTCCTAGTCCAAGGATTGGGTTATTATTCTAGTGCAGCATGGTACCAAATAACTCAGATTCTGTTGTCCATTTTTTAATGAAGTTCATTCTTAGTGGATGGAGGGGCAGAGGGAAGCCATGTCTTCATCTGAGAAAGCAGAGAACATAGAGGTAAGATACATCAAAGTAAAAATAAAGATAATAGAGCTTTTTCATGTTTTCCCCACCCAGTAAATCAACTCTTTGAGTATAAAACACTGAGGAATCCCTATTTGAGACATGCTGGACCCGGTTGGCTGTAACTTCTCAGGTTGTATTTGTGTTTGGTAACTCAGGGGTTAACAGACTTGTGCAACGGATCAACCAAACTGCCTTAAAAGGAGGCACCTCATGGGGGAAGTTAGTCCTGCTAATACTTGCCTCCAGATGCCTTAAAAACACTGAAATGATGGAGAGAGACAAAAGACTATTGTGTTTTTTATCATCTCTGACTATGATCCAAAGCTTCACGTGTTGAACGCATGATGTAAAATATTAAAAACATCCCAGAAAGCAAAACCGTTATCAGAAAACATTGATTTCTGAGGTTCTGAGATGTTTTTAGTTAATCTTTCATCACACCTTCCTGCTTCCCGCTTTCATGATTCATCTAATAATTAATCTCAGTTAACTTTCCATCCTTGCTTAAGTACATTTCCAGCTTATGTGGAACGACACCATGCCTGCACCTGTCCTATAAAACTGTCCCGGCTTGAAACAAAAAGCCGATCAGAGCTCAGTACAGGAAATCGAATGATACAAGCTTCACTGGCTTTTATTTACTGCTGAACACCTCTTCATTTCTGGGGAATTTCTCTCCACATTTACAATAAGTAACGCCCCCTACCCACTTCCAGGTGTTTAATCTAGCTGACATTTTGCATGTGCAATTATTTATATCTCTAAAGATTAAGTGGCAAATTAGAGATCTGAATTAAATGTGGAATCTGAGTTTTTGTATTTGAAAGGACGCACACCATTAAGGACATTTAATGAAATGAAAGTAAATTATGGTGACGATGCTCCATCATTTTATCTTGTAAAACATTTTGTAAGGTCATAAGGTAAAGCTACTTTTAAGGCTAGGTTAAAACTTTCCTTTTTGATAAAGCTTCTAGTTAGAGTGGCTCAGGTTATCCTATAGTTCTGCTGCTATAGGCTTAGACTGCTGGAGGACATAGGGACCCCTTTTTCATCATTCTGCTTCATTCTATCTCTATTCTCCCACTCTGCAGAATCTGTTAGTTCAATCTCTAATGTTCTGCTCTCTCTGCTTTTTCTCATAGTAGCTTCATCTGGTCTGTTCCTGTTTGGCTGTGACTCCATCCTGGAGAGAAATATCAGCTGTGCTGCTGCCATCAACACCTTTGTTTCTAGATGTTGGAGCTTGGCCTGTTTTCCAGTGTAGTCCTGTTTCTCTGACTAACTGGATGTTCTCACTGTGGAGCTTGTTGACAGCTGCCTTTTGTATCTATGCTTCTTTTTCTATGTCTGCTTCTGTCTCCTTGAACCCCAGTGGGCCTCAGCAGATGGCCGCTCACACTGAGCCTGGTTCTGCTGGAGGTTTCTTCCTGTTCAAAGGGAGTTTTTCCTCTCCACTGTCGCTACCAGCATGCTTAGTGTGAGGGATTGCTGAAGAGTCAATGAGTCGATGCAATCAGCTGGTTTTCCTTAGATAGAAAACTTTGAATCAATCTGGATGATCTGGTGAACTATAAAGTCCCTTGAGATGAAATGTGTTGTGAATTGGCACTATAGAAAAAAACTGAATAGAATTGAACAGAATGATGGGGCATTATCACCATAAGTTACTTTAATTTCATCAAAAGTCTCCTGTGACACTCAACAGGCACAATTCGAACACCTGTAAATCAGAAACCAGGATCAGTTCAGAGCTGTAATTTACTGCTTAATCTATAGAGAAAAATATGAAAAATATTAGCTAGATCAAACAGCTGGAACCATGTCAGGGGCATTACCTATTGAACAGCCCTCGTCGATCATACAAGATCATACAGTAGATCATACAGTACAAAACATAGAGAGGAAAACAAGAAGAAAAGGGACACAACCTAGAACAGATAATGGATGTCTATTCTATTAACATTTCTCTATCTGTAGAATGGGGCTGTTTTATGTGTTGTCTTCTCCATTCAGAGGGGCCCCCTGCCCAGGCTCGGACTGGGAACAATTTTCAACCTTGGCAATTTCCATCTACACCGCCCTCCGCCCCCTCCCAAAAAAAAATTTGAAGCGTGCATTTCAAATGTGAAACACAATACGAATAGAGATTGTGGATTAACCGATCTATCTTCAAGCATCAAACGACAACCATCACCAAAACTTCTATTATGCGGTTTTACTGGTTTATTATTAACACAGACATGTCAGTGACTTCTGCTGCATGACAATGCATGTAAGGCGGGAAAAGTTAGCCTTTAGACGCAAAAAATGTCATGTTTGGCTTAAGGTTCCTAACCCACATGCAGAACACACTGAATTAGGAGAAAAGTTCAAAGGTTTATTGAAATATTTCTGAACAAAGAATAAACAGATCCGGGGGTAAATCAGATCCAGGACTGGTCACGAGTGGGTTCACTGCAGAGGGGGACAGAGGAGTTAGTGGATGTCCAGGTAATTTGCAGGATGTGAGTGAGCAGGACAGAGCAGACGAGCGACAGGTGGTGCAACCAGCTCCGGCTCCAGGAGATCTAGTACGCCCTCTGGTGGAGAATGTGGACAGACCTCCAGAACCCAACAAAAAAAAACATCATTCACCGCAACATATTTTTGCAGAATATTTGAACATAAATTCGCCAAATATAAGAGGAACATCGTAGTTTGGTTTAAAGGAAGCATTTCAGTTTGATTATAATTTTGTTTGTTGCAAGGATTTTACAGTTTGAAGAAATAAAAAAATGACACCATATGCCAACCATCACAAGGAAGGGCTATATATACTGCATGCATCATTTAGGTAGTTAGCATTGGATTACTTCTCAAGCTCCTTGAGTTATTTACTGTCACAGGTACGAGCTTCAGCCGGAGAGGAAGTGTTGGAGCCGCTATGATTGAAGGACGGCCGGCCCTCGCACCCTGAAGTTAGAACCAGCCCACCAGTATCACAGATTACCAGTCCGAGCCTGCCCATACCTGTCTTTGCCTAGGGCCCCAAATTTCCTAAATCCGCCCCTGCGTGAAGTCGTAACTCTTTGGAAACCTTTGGATGCGCTCTTGGCTCATTTTTATCTTCTAAGCGTTCTACATATTTCTTGCTTTCAGTCATGGAAATAAATGTAACTACCGTGAGCAACAAGAGTGGAGTGGAAAAGGAACAGTTGTAAAAAAGGGTGTCATATTATCCTCTTTAACATTATAGGTGGGTGATGAGGAGGCAGTGGTACTGTATGTGTGTTGGGGGGGGGGGATTTTATGGGTAAAGTCCAGAAGTGTTTGTGTAGCTGACTGATTGTGTCCATGTGTGGTTCAGGAATGAGGCGCCCACATTATGGGAAGCGAGGACAGAAATAACTCTGCGGGATTCGGGCATTCGGTGACCTCAGCTCTCTGACTACTATAAGTTTTGTTTAGTCTCAACGGTGCAGAATCTAAACGTGAGTCATAAGAGTTTTATGACTCCATGAATTCGAAGGATTTTTTCTTTTCTGCAGCTTTGGGAATAAATATTTGCATTTTAGTCCATCTAGATAAGGCTGTAGGTGAGGCAGAGCGGATGTTGACTGATGGAGGGGCTTCTGACCCGTCTATCAGCGAGGATTTAACAGTGTTAGACGCGTTTCTTTATGCAGAAATATTGAAGCGAACTGATTCAACGCTGCTGTGTTGACTAAACATACAAATGCTTAACTTTACCCCAGACTGACCTCAGTATGGCACATTTAGCCACGCTTTATAGCAAACACAGAGCAGAGCCAACAGGGCGGCTTTATGCGAGCAAACCTCCAACAGAAGGTGTATTTTATTTTTATAATGACTTAATGTACGTCTGTTAAACAAGTTTACCGATTATAGGGTTTGAAGTTATAAAAACAGGAAACTGACATGTTCTACGTTTGCATCATTCAGAAACTCTAAACTGAATGTTTTTTTTTCTTGAAGTTGATGTTCTCCTTATGTTTAAATTCCTTCTTGGAGTGGGATTACATTAGAGTGACAGTTGTGTTATCGTTGCCCTCCCAGAGGTTTTCCTGTGGCTGACTCTCTTTGTTTTCTACCACATCTGCTCCAAAATAAAGTATAAAAATAAACCCAGAAGACTTGTTTCATAAATATTGTTTGGTCTGTCATGTCTAACTGCGGCACACAACAAGACAAACAACATTCTTTCTTTTGCTGAGATAGATTCTTTTCATTAACTCTTTATTTTCTTTCTGTTGCAAGAAAATCTGATTTTTTTTTTGTTATACTTTCTGTGTTTCTCAGCGTTCATCCAACAAATTGTCATCCGCTCTTAAACTGGAACAAACTTCTCTGCTTGAGCAATTGTGGAAGCGTTGTGTTTTTTATGCCCGCTCTGGGACATGTTTGAGTTGGTTGTTTTTTTCTTGCCTTTAGAAATGTACAGCAAGCGATTCAGATGTTCCAAAAAAGTTCGCTGGATTTTGTTTCCAAGTTCGAAGACGTTTCGCTTCCCATCCTGGAAGCTTTTTCAGTTAAAAAGGTCAGAAATATTGTTGAGTTCCAGGTTTTATAAAATGGACCAAAACAAAGCGTTGTTTTAGCTTAGAAAACATGCAAATTGAACCAGACGAAGGGCTTCATCCCTTAGGAATGGAGGCTCTTTTGTATCTTTGTTATCCTCTAATACCCAATACCCATCTATGTTTCTGAAAGGGGGGTCGTTAAAGTGAATTGTTGGCCTTGCTGAACAGGGGAGGTCTTCTGCTCCCCTGTAAAGGGGTTGGGGTTGTAATGATAGCAGGAAGGAATCAACTCAATTGCTGAATTGTAGGTTTATGAAAGCTGAAATCGGAGTCCAAGCCCTCTGTTTAAAATTGTTGGGAAATCATATTAAAATGTCAAATCATTCTGGCTTAAACATGTAGATAAATTTTCTCTTTATCAAATGATATTGTTCCAAAATTTATAAAATGTCTATTTAAAGCTACAGTGTGTAATTTTCAGCGACATCTAGCGGTCAGACTGCAGACTGCAGCAACATGAACATCTCCCCTCCACCGCTTCTCCCCCCCAACAGTACGGCGAGCGTTACGGGACAAAATGTCTTCCACGACGTCCGCATCACCTACCTTCTCAAGTGATGAGGTTTGTTTACATAGATAATTTTACAGATAGTATTTCATTAGTCTGTGTAGGGTATAGATTTCAGTACCGTCTCAGTTCATCTCTCTCAACTTGCCGTAGTTACTTTCGAGCGTAATGGGCGATCTCGCAATCGCTAGTTTGTTGGCTCTGCGCTGCCGTAGCGCAAAGATGTCTCCCTCCATGGCTGCGAGACCCGCTCCTATGTAATTATAAATAACGAATTCTAAGGCAACGCAAATATTAAGGTTAAGAGGCTGAGCTCGTAGATGATGATAAATAACATAGTTATGTATAATATATTACATTTCTGACTGTATATCCCTGCAATTATTACAAACTGTAGCTTTAAAAAAAGAAAATCCTGTCTTAAAATCTGTGTTTTCCGTTATCTTCTGCAGGCCAGTTAGTTCTACGTCAGCCTGAACACCTAAATTCATCCAATCATATATCAACGGTCATCTGTCAATCTAATTTTTTCGGTCATAGCATCTTGATTCATGTGTCGCAGCTAATATACGCAACGGTTGAAATCAGAATCCTTTCCTTTCCCATTGAGTTGCGTCCCAGTGTTCACGGGGATGGACGTCTGTGTCTTCGGCAGGCGTAGAGCTAACAGAACTGGCAGCGTTGCGAGGCAAGGGCTCAAACATGTACGGCTGGAAGCCTTCTACACCAAACCAAGCTTCTGCCGCCCTGGCGTCCTCTTACACAACATCTTCGTCCCCGCTTTCCTCCTCTAAATAAAAAATGGATGACGGAGGAGACTCATCCACGACCTCCGACACTAAACTCTCCTCCTCTTGCATGTTTCCGCTGTCCATAGCGTTCCTTGACAGCGTCGTTTCTAAGTCACCAATTTAGTGCTACTTGGTCCCAATGGAATTTCCCATTGGGAACCTATTAGCACTAAGTTGCTAACTGGTTAGCAAGATGCTTCCGACAAACCGGCAACAACCAAACTTGCTTGCGAACGTTCAATCACAACAATCCCGCCCTCTGACCCACATACAGGAAACCACTCAGAGAAACCAGAGTAAAAGTTAACTGGTTTATTAGAAGTCCTAAAATGGGGAGGATTCAGGTGAACTAAGAGAGCTGGTGAACCGGAACTGGAAAAAAGTAAGGAAGTTCACAGAGGTTAGTTCAGGGTCCGTGGGAACTTTGAACGACGTCTTGCAAAACAGAGATAAACGGGACTCACATTATGCGGAGAAAGGTTTCTTCCCAGAATCCAGTCAGTGTGGGTTTTTCCAGAGAAAGAGGGGCTCATTGGAGGGGGGACAGGTTATGGTTAGGTTGGTTCCTGAGGAGCAATGGAGAGGACTGCCACTTAGATTTCCAGGAGTACTTGAATGGGACGTGTGGACATAAATCCCCTGCTCAGTGTGAAACTCAAACAAATCCTTCCAGGGTGGAGAAGGCCAAAAAATCCAGTATGCAGGATGACTTCCTGCCGAAAGGCAAAAGACAAAAACAATGTTAGAACTCAGAGAAACAAAGACTCTTCTCTTTGCTTGGCTAGAGTACCCCAAACTGGCAAACAGTCTGACGTCGAGGTAGTGACAGTCCGCTGCTCAAATACTCCTCAGCCGCAGGTGTGCAGGAGGACCAACGAGGACAGGGTACCACCTGGTGGTGAAGGGAGAGAAGAACACCAAAAACATAACCCACACAAACTGGATTCCTAACACTAATCACATTCACTATATTCACAAATGTAAAGTCGGGCACCACTCGGGAGAATTCGGGGTAAAAACGGTTGGAACAGCCGCTTCCCTACGACTTTATGGTTGGTTTTTCTTTCTTAACATAGATGGCTTCCTTCACGCCCCTCTCAAACCACCTTTCTTCTTTGTCCAAAATGTGAGCATTCTGGTCCTCAAAAGAATGTCCTTCGTCCTTACGGTGGACATTCCAAGGAACTTTGGTCTTAAGGCACTAAGACATACAGTAAGTTTGCATATCATCAGCATATTATAGTAGCCAATATTCTAAGCCAAGGGGATCATGTTTAATCTAATCTTAACAGTGGACTGATCTCTTGTCATCATAGGATTTTTCGTTGTTAAGGTGTCATATAATCCTGATAAAAGATCAATACATGTTCATAACAAAGAGGATGGCAGAAGAATACTGTCTAAAGAGGAGAGCATGTTGGACCAAGGTCGGTGCTAAGTTATTCTCCTTAAGGAAAGATGACCTTCCTGTCTGCTCCCCTGAAGGACCGACATAAAACACAAAATGTAGATTTAAACACATCTAGAAAGGATTGTCTAAGCTTCTCAGTCAGATTGGTTCCACTCGCACTCAGTTTCTGCTTCCTGACAGAAAATCTCACGTAATGAGCTATGAACGGCTCCCTTTGTTGGTTTTTCTAAGTTAGTAGGTCAGATAAGCTGGACAAATTGTGATGCTGGAACTCCCCAGGTGTTTGTTCTCTGTCTCCTCTGAAACCTCGGCAGCACAGACATGAGGCTCTTATCTCAGAGTTGGTCTGTTTTTGTGATGCAGGAGCTTTGTGTGACAAGCTGCAGATGTTTGATAAGGATAACGTCTGAAAACTTCATTCAGTTCATCTAGCTCACCTGGACCAGATACGTGTTGATTCTGGGAGAACAGAGGTTAAAGCGTGATGTAAACAGCAGGTTTACAGAGCTCCAGCAGGAGGATCTGGAAGACCACCAGATCCCAGACACTGATAGGTCTGTTGGGACTGGATGGCTTTGGCTACTAGACTGACTCAAAAATGCGCTCCTGGAAAGTTTTGGTGTTGGACTTGTCTGCATCAGCCACATACCGTTGGCATGGCAACTGCAGCAGGAATCCAAAGTATCCAACATAAAAGTACAGAAAAACCAGAACCATGGAGACATCAGGGAAAACATGCATGAGAAAAAAAGACAAGAGGGCAACCAAGAAAAACCTAAGAACTCAAATATATATATATCCAAAAACCACAACAAAATAGGAATTAAACCAATAAAAATAGAAAACCGATCAACTGAAAACTCAAAGAAAACATAACAGAAGCAAGACCGGGAAAAAACATATTATCTACCTTTATACTCGGAACCAGAGAACATTTTTTTTAACTTATTGTTTCAAAGATAAAGCTTATATTAAGGTTAGCTCAGGTTATCCTGAGATACTTCTATGCTGCTATAGGCTTAGACTTCTGGAAGACATAAACACCACTTTTTCCTTTAGCTTTATTCTACATATAATCTCTAATTCTGCATTATTTGTTAGGTTAACTTCTACATTTGTTTTTTCATCATAGTAGGTTCATCCGGTCTGGTTCTGTTTAGCCGTGATACCATCCTGGATGCCATCAACATATTCAGTTATAGTGTGATAATAGGGCTTATTTTTCAGTGTTTTGTCCTGTTTCTTGCCTAGACATAGCTATGGGCTCATCTCTAACTCTTACTAACTTAATTTTCTCTCTCTCATCCCTTGTGTATGAAACTGACTGAGAGTTAAACTGCTTAACTTTCTTTCCCAGACACAGCCCCCTGTGGAACTAGTTTACTGTTACCTTTAATAACATAGAAAGTATTTATGGAACAGTACTTCTGTGCTCCTTCTGTGTGTGTCGGCCAGTCGGCCTCTGCAGAAGGCCACTCACATTAATTCAATTCAGTTTATTTATATAGCACCAATTCTCAACACGTCATATTAAAGCACTTTACAGTTCAACCACATCATCCAGTCAGATTAATTCAAAGTTTTCTATCTAAGGAAAACCAGTTGACTCGAAGACAATCCCTCACACTAAGCATGCTTGTAGCGACAGTGGAGAGGAAAAACTCCCTATTAACAGGAAGAAACATCCAGCAGAACCAGGCTCAGTGTGAGCGGCCATCTGCTGAGGCCCACTGTGGTTCAAGGAGACAGAAGCAGACATAGAAAAAGAAGCATAGATACAAAAGGCAACTGTCAACCAGCTCCACAGGCGGCCCCGTCCAGGAAACACACAGCCAGGCAGACGAGCTCCGAGCCAGCTCCCATGTCAGAGGATGAAGAGAGCACATCCAGTTAGTCACAGTCAGAGAAACAGGACTACACTGGAAAACAGGCCAAGCTCCAACATCTAGAAACAAAGGTGTTGATGGCAGCAGCACAGCTGATATTTCTCTCCAGGATGGAGTCACAGCCAAACAGGAACAGACCAGATGAAGCTACTATGAGAAAAAGCAGAGAGAGCAGAACGTTAGAGATTGAACTAATAGATTCTGCAGAGTGGGAGAATAGAGATAGAATGAAGCAGAATGATGAAATGGGGGTCCCTATGTCCTCCAGCAGTCTAAGCCTATAGCAGCATAACTATAGAGATAGCTCAGGATAACCTGAGCCACTCTAACTAGAAGCTTTATCAAAAAGGAAAGTTTTAAGCCTAGCCTTAAAAGTAGACAGGGTGTCTGCCTCACGGACTAAAACTGGTAGTTGGTTCCACAGGAGAGGAGCCTGAGAACTAAAAGATCTGCCTCCCATTCTACTTTTAGAAATTCTAGGAACCAGAATCTTGAAAGTCGAAGACTGGATGCAATCAGCTGGTTTTCCTTAGATTTTAAACTGAGGGTGACACTTTGAATTATTCATGGAAAAATGTTTTGGATGAATAATTTTAAGGTTCTAATGATCCAGTTCACACAAAAAAACTCCTATTCCTATTACACCTCAGCAGGAGATTCTAAAACATTTCATTTCTGGTCAAAATCCAATTATTTCATCAAATCATAATTGGAAAAATTACAAAAAAAAAGTTTTAAAATATTATGTGGGATGAAAGTTTATAATAAATTAATATCGTTGATATGCTGAAATGAGGGACAGAAAATGACCTTTTTTCCAGGTTTGTTATTCGAGATGCACCTGTATTTAAATCTTAGTCTGATTAAATTTAAACTTTTAAACTTCTTGCAGTTGAATGTGGGATGTTGAGGAAAAAAGTCTCTTTCAGACGAATCGTGAGAGGTCCAGAATAAATGGAACATTATTGCCCACAATGAGGGAATGTAAACTTGTTAAGTATCCGTCTTTGGCAGCATCTAAGCAACAACTGCTCATTTCGTTACCGCAACATTCTGGTTCTGCTGGTGCCTTCCAATAAAAACCCATCAGAGTAAAACATTATTAATGAGGACAAGTAAATCACCCTCCTGCCGCAGCGACACAGACCAAAACAGAAAGTCTGAGCCCTGAAGGAGTGTTTTCCTCAATGAGGGAGTGGATCCGCCCACGTGCAGAACATGAATCAGCCTGTCCTCTGGAAGACAAGCTTTGGTTGTCTTTCATCAGGATTACGCTCCCTGAAGCCATGAGGAATCTTTGTCCTTTCCTCCCACTACTGAACAGCCTCATCATCGGTCGCCTCTTCAAAGAGACGTCTTCCCTTTAATCAAACAACCACTTGCTGTAATAAGTCACCACTTTGAGTCACTGTTTCCCAGGAGTTTAAAGAAACTGAAACTATTTCCCAGACCAGGCGTTTTATTTCTTAGAGCAAAACAAGCTTCTCCTTTGGGCCCTATTGGATATTTGAAGGATCTACCTGCTGGTTGCGGTCAATAGGTGCCGTCTCAGGTGCTTCTATTTTTACAGAGATCAAACCCTCATTGTCTCCCTCCTTCTGCTTCAAACACAGCCACCGTTTAAGCTGCTGTTATGAACACCTGCGTTTGAAAGCATCATCAAAGGTGAGCTGAAAAACCCCAGCGTATGATCCTCTAAGAGTGCTCTGTCTTCACTACAAAGGAAACCACAGTCCCCGCCCTGTTGAACTCTGTTCCACCGGCTTCTGTCCACACAGCAGACGTCCAGAAGCTTTTCACCTTTCATAGATGAACAGTTGTATTCACAGGGGAGGGAAACACAAGCAGATCAACTCCTTTTCCCCAAGTTTACCTGTGAGGTAACCAGGATGAACAGGCCAGATAGATAGAACCAGAACGGGTCCCTGGAATGCACAGGTTCAAACGTTAGTTGAAGTCAGTAATTAAAGGGAGCTTCAAAAAAGTTATTCTAAATATTTTAGCTGCAGTTCCAGTCAAGCTCTTAGACAAAGATCCTGAGGGCTCTTCATGTTTTGGTAAGGTACCTCGACCCCAACTTGTCAAAAATGGACAATTGTTTAAAATCCCTGATTGTCCTACTCATTATCACTCCAAACTCATCAACTATTGACGCTTGGAGCCCCCTTTGCATCAGACACTAACACAATGGGGTCACCCCTCTCATAATTTATTGATGTACAGGGTCTTATGTAAGGCATGTGACCTGCAATATGTTTTGGCCTACAAATAGGCTGTTGGTACAATAGTAGCCATTCAAAATTTCCCTACTTTCCTCAATGAGCCCTTGGCTGGTCTTTGGCTAGTCCTTGGCTGGCCCTTGGCTAGTCCTTGGCTGGCCCTTGGCTAGTCCTTGGCTGGCCCTTAGCTGGTCTTTGGCTAGTCCTTGGCTGGCCCTTGGCTAGTCCTTGGCTGGCCCTTGGCTAGTCCTTGGCTGGTCTTTGGCTAGTCCTTGGCTGGCCCTTGGCTGGTCTTTGGCTAGTCCTTGGCTGGTCTTTGGCTAGTCCTTGGCTGGTCTTTGGCTAGTCCTTGGCTGGCCCTTGGATGGTCTTTGGCTAGTCCTTGGCTGGCCCTTGGCTATTCCTTGGCTGGCCCTTGGCTGGTCTTTGGCTGGCCCTTGGCTATTCCTTGGCTGGCCCTTGGCTGGTCTTTGGCTGGCCCTCGGCTATTCCTTGGCTGGCCCTCGTTGCCGTTCATATTTCCAAATATATGCTACTTGTATGTGATCTGTGTGAACTGCCGTCACACAACACAAGTGTCCCGCATGCGCAGTAGAGGGCGCAATAACGTCACAGGCCAGCGTGCTCCATGTTTACGGAAGTAAACATAGATTGTAGTGCCGGCACGGAGCTAGCGGTCTTTTCCAACCATAAAAACTTAATCTTTTCAATATGTTTAAACATCAATACTGCTCTCCGCATCATCGTCTCCCATGGTTGTTGTTTTTCTTGCCGCTTCTGCGTAGCAAGACACAGACTATTGACCTTTGTTGGGTATTAATGACTTTCAGGTCAGATGAATCCGACCTGGCCGTTCACACACAAGTTGCATTTGAAAAGATCAGATTCGTATCGGATTCAGGACCACATAACCAAGTGGCCTTGGTCGGATTGGAAAAGAAATCGGATCTCTGTTGTTCAGACATGAAAAGATCAGATCCAGGTTGCAAATGGGCAAAAAAAAAAAAACTCGGATTTGGGTCATTTCAGGCTGCAGTGTAAGGTAGCCTAAGTTATCCCATTGTCTATCTTGCCTCGAATACCGGGTCCTTTGTTCTGAGCTTTGTCACAGAAATCTACTCACTGTGAGGCTTATAAATAATCTGACAACTGGTTTGAGGAATGGCTAAATAGGCAGGGGAACAGGTTGTAAGCATGAGTGCTGGTGAGAAGGAGCAGAGTTGCACAGGTGGGAAGAACGAGTGGTGATGGCAGGAGCAGGGCTGAATGTAAACAAACCAGTTTCTTTGCAAGAATCACAACAAAAACACTCATTGTTGGCCCTTTGTTGAACTTCACAATCAGAAAAAAATTTTTACAATTCCCCAAAATGTGTTTTAAAGATCCTGTTATTGGCATGGAATAATCTAGCCCAGGTGTGAACTAAGTTTTTTGAGCCAATAAGATTAAAGAGGCACAAGTTGAGGCAAAAAAGAGGATCTTCAGCCATTTTGCGAATCAGCAGCCAACATCAGCAATGTCCTTTGTTGCCCATGAGCCAATCACTGATGAGCTGCTTGATCCCTTGCGTGAATCTCCATGATAGATGCAAGGAACAAACCCTGAGCAGCTGGTTGATGGATGTTCCGATCCAACAAACTCACTCATATCCTCTTTATGCCCAAATTTATGCTTTGAACATCAAAATGTTCCCTTTCTGTCTGATCTACCTGAGCTGTTGACAGGTGTTTATCAAATTTAGCTCTATAGGAATTTAAATACAAATCAGCCTGAGTTTTACTGCATCTTTAGCAATGAAGCTGTCGTGGTTGAGTCACCAGAGGCCCTGGGGGCGCTGGGGGAGGTTAGAGACATAACAAGGTGCCAAAGACTGAGAGAAACACATCAGCTCTCCGATCTTCATCTCGCTTTGCAGATAAGGTTACAGCAAAAATGAGCACAGGAGGATTGATATACACGAGCTGAAAGAAAGCTTTGTGAACTGGTTCCAAAGAACTGCAGGTCCTCACAGAGCCTGAGTGACGTTTTATGTTACCACTAAAATCCCCCGTCATACGGCTCCTCATCTTCAGGTGAGAACTCTGACTCTGCAGAGGACCGCAGAAATCTGAGCCCAAAGTCACATCCTGCAAAGGCCAGAGGGAACAAACCCTTCTGACGGCAACTTCAACACCTCTCAGGTTTTCTCTGCACATCATGGAAACATGTTTCCTCTGGGAGGTCTGGAAAAGTAGGAGAAGGAACCCACCTGCTGGCCGGGCAGAGGAATGAGTCCCATCTGAGGATCAGATCTACTGGCTGGGATAATGACTGAGCCGGCAGGAGGGGAACATCTCTTTAATCAGGTTTCTGTCCTCATTCTGATGTGAACAATAGTTCATTCAATCAAAGCCACACTTACAGCTTGTGATGTGCCAACAACCCGCTCCATCAGCAAACAACCGTCTCTGTCAAAGGGAAGCAGTTCCCATTCCCAGCTGGAGTTTGCGGTGATTAGCTGATGGAGAAAGCGGCCAGACAGCCAGACTCGTTTCTTCTCAGGAAAAGACAGAGCTGCAGAGGGTCAAATGACTCGGGGGGGGGGGGGGGGGGGGGGGGGGGGGGGGGGCTGATTTTAACGAGTGTTTCTGACCAGATGGATGGAAACACAATGTACAGATACAGCTTTTAAATCGGGGGGAATCAAAGTTGTATGAGGTCAGATAACTGTCAGAACGGCCCTGAATTGGGGAAATGAAAGTCAACAATATTAAGATATTTAGGATTATTTTTGTTCCCAGCTCATAGAAAGGTGTGACATCATTGGGGTTATTTTGACTTACGGGGGACGTAGAAAAAAAAACGTTGCACCATATTTGTTCAAAAATAGTGGCGGGAAACATAAAGCCTCCTACTGTTAATCGGAGGAAGTAAACACCGGATTCTTCCCCCGCGATCTGACTCACAAACGACTACGCATATAGTTTGAGCCTGTTAACTATTTAATTTTCTCAACTTTGTCGTCTAAAATTCACCTAAAGGTGAGAAATATTTATCACCATCTGATGAAAAGTTGACTATAAATTGAATTCCATTCAGCTTATTTCTATAGCTTCAATGCACATCAATGTCATCTCAATGCACTTTACAGTTCACCAGTCAGATTGATTCAAAGTTTTTATCTTAGGAAAACTAGTTGATTGCATCGACTCATTGACTCTTCAGCAATCCCTCACACTAAGCATGCTTGTAGCGACAGTGGAGAGGAAAAACTCCCTTTGAACAGGAAGGAACCTCGGGACATGTTAGGAGGAGCTGGAGGCGATGGGAGGTTCAGGTTGGTTCGTCTCCGTCTTGACAAAACACTTAAAATGGTCCAGGCCTCAAACATGTCCAACTAATCCAGCTGTGTTGATTTGGTCTGTCGTTTGGTAACATGGGCGGTTCTAGACAGGGGCCAACGGGGACCAGGGCTCCAGTAGATCATACCCTGGCCCCTGTTCTGAGGATATAATACTAAAAGGAATTGTAATGATGATCTGCGCTGGAACGGACATGGTTACTGATGGGTCCTTTGGATCTATTTCATTTCTTTCTTCAAAAAATTCTATTTACCTAATTATTTAAAAAGAAAAGTGGTATTGAGATAGGATCCCGGTTTTTATTTGCTAAATGTTTTTTTCAAAATAAAACAAAATACTCTAATTTTTACAGCTGAATTTATCAGTTTTTTATTCTAATTCTGATTTTATAGAAAACTGTAATTTTAACTTGAGTTAAAAATATGTAGAATTCCTAAATTATGAATGTATATTGACCTAATATTCCATATAATAGCTTTATTTTATCTTTTAGATATTTTTTATAGCTACGGGATTTTTATTTTGATTTTAACGATAATCCAAATGAATATTTTCAAGCAAAAAATAAATATTTTTTAGTAGGAAGACATAATTTTAATAAAACCTAATTGAATGGAAATTTTACTTCCTGCATCTCTCTATATATAATTGAATCCCTTGGCCTGTTTTTTTTTTTTTGTTTCATGCTTTTCTGTGACCCATGAAAACACGCTTCCCACAATCCTTCCTCACCTTTAGTGTCTGCGCCAGCTTTACTCCTTGTACATCTGCAGACACCTTTCAGCTCAACAGACTAACATAAAGTACAGCAGTTTACCTTTGACCTATTATCAATTTGTATGTTTTCCAGACTACATCACTGTCAGGGTTTGGTTGAGGTGTTGAGTACCCAAATGCAAGGGCGAGGAGGCAGAGGTGAGTTCTTGAAGATTTAATTGAATAACTGAGGTAAAAAATCCAAAAATAGACAATACATGGAAACAAAAACTAGACAACTTCATGGAGCCTGGGAAAGATGAGGAACCAGCACTGAGGAACTGCATTATATGGGAGACTGAACAAGGCAGGACTAATGAGCTGATTGGGAGCAGGTGTGAACAGAGGAGTCTAGAAGGGAGCTAGGGAAAAGGAGACCAGGACAAGAGGACAACAAAGAAACAGCTAAGAACTCAAACACATCAAGAAAACACAACAAAATAGGAATTAAACCAATAAAACTAGAAAAAAAGCAAAACATGAAAAATGAAACTGAATACTCAAAAGAAAACTTAACAGAACCAAGACCGTGACGATCACAAGAAGTCAGACATACAGCTTCTCTCTGGATTTTCTCTGTTTCATGGATTTGAATTCCTGCATTACATATGAACTAAATGTTTCTTCTCAGTTTTGCAAAAAGATTAATCTGAAAATGTAACTAAGTCAGAGTCTTCTAAGGGAACTTCTAAACCCTTTTCATTCTTGGAGTAGCCATTTAAAACATTCTTTCCTTGTTTAAGATGATTGTCTGTCTATCTTAACCTGACTGATGGATTCCACACAAAGATGGGTGGATTAGATTGGTGTTGGGCGTTTCTTTGCTCTCGTACATGTGAACTGGGTCAGCTCTTCTTAAAATACTCCCCTCTCCTCTGAGAAATGTTCCAGAACATCTAGCGTCTACGTATGCCAGGTCCCCTCTCTGCCTCCCACAATGAGATGGATAAACCAGCAGATGCTGTGAAACCAGAAACACTGGTCCTGGAAAATCTATGAATTAAAACATGTTGGAGATGGACGATTCTCTGCAGAGAATTGCTGCAATAAAATAGTAAGAAGGTCTATTTCAGAAATTAAAGATTATAAATTACAAAAAAACGTGTTTGCATTTTATTTGTTTATTAAGAGAATAGATTACCATAAATCACTTAATCATGTTTACAGCATTTTCTTCTCTTTGCAGCAATGAATGCAGTCAGGTGTTACTTATAACTGCTGATAACCTCACAGTGAGGTCATTGAGCTTTAGGGCCTCAATGAGGTTGTGCTACAGTATCTGTCATCCATCTTTACTGTGTTGTGGGAGTTTGTTTTGGTCTTGATGTCACAGTCTTGGTTCTGTTATGTTTTCTTTTGAGTATCAAGTTTTACTTTGCTCCATGTTTTCTAGTTTTAGTGGTTTAATTCTTATTTTGTTGTGTTTTCTGTTTTTTTCTCCAGGTTTTTATTTGTTGCTCTCTGCTGCCCTCTTGTGTTCTCTTTTTTCCCTAGCTCCTTTCCTGTCTGCTCTGTTCACACCTGCTCCCAATCTCCTCGTTAGTCCTCTCTTTGTTCTGTCTCCCATAAATACACTCTTTGTGCAGTTCCTCAGCGCTGGTTCGTCGTCTAACTTTCTCCAATTCCGTCTCACTGAGTCTTCCTCCTCGTGATTGTTTTCCCCCAGATGTCTCCATGGTTTCTGGTTTGTTTTACTTTGTTTTCATGCTTGATTTTTGGATTCCTGCCTCAGTGTTCTCTTTACCCTTCATTAAATCAACAATAAACTCACCTCTGCCTCCCTGCCTCTGCATTTGGGTCCACAAACCTCAACCCAATCCTGACACCTGCCTAGATTCCCACTCTAGTTCTGGCT
Source organism: Cyprinodon tularosa (assembly GCF_016077235.1). NCBI lineage: Eukaryota > Metazoa > Chordata > Actinopteri > Cyprinodontiformes > Cyprinodontidae > Cyprinodon > Cyprinodon tularosa. The sequence continues at coordinate 42,958 of NW_024038181.1, forward strand.
TCTCAGCTCTGCTCCCTTCGTTTCTCGAGCAAAAACAACTTCTGCTGCTAAAGGGAGCTGGATGAGACTGAATCCTCTCCAAATATATCTGCCTCACTCTGTGTGCTGCTGTCTATGGAAGCCCGTTTTTCCCACTCTGTTGAAAATTAAAAATCTCATTATGGTTACTATCTCATTATTTTAAGTTACTATCTCATTATAATGAGATACTATCTCATTATTTTAATCTACTATCTCACTATAATGAGATAGTATCTCATAATAATGAGATACTATCTCATTATAATAGGCAAGGCAAGGCAAATTTATTTGTATAGCACAATTCAGTACAAAGACAATGCAAAGTGCTTTACATGATTAAAATACAGGAAGATAAAACAGAATAAAAGCAAGTAGGAAAAAATAAAAAACAAATAAAGTAAAATAAAAAATGCAGAAACAAAAAAAGAATATTAAAAACAGTTGGATTAAAGAAAACATGTTTTTGTTGAACTGTTTAACTAGAACAGTGGAAGGCAATCCTAAACAAATGTGTTTTTAGTCTTGATTTAAAGGAACTCAGGCTTTCTGCACTTTTACAGTTTTCTGGAAGTTTGTTCCAGATAAGTGGAGCATAGGAACTAAATGCTGCTTCTCCATGTTTAGTTCTGCTTCTAGGTATGCAGAGCAGGCTGGAGCCAGAAGACCTGAGTGGTCTGGAGGGTTGATACACTGATAGCAAGTCTGTGATGTATTTAGGTGCTAAGCCATTCAGAGATTTATAGACTAACAGAAGTATTTTAAAGTCTATTCTCTGAGATACAGGGAGCCAGTGGAAGGACTTTAGAACTGGGGTGATGTGCTCTACTTTCTTAGTCTTAGTGAGGACACGGGCAGCAGCGTTCTGGATCAGCTGCAGCTGTCTGATCCACTTTTTAGGCAGACCTGTGAAAACACCGTTGCAGTAATCAATTCGACTAAAAATAAACACATGGATTAGTGTTTCCAGATCATGCTGAGACATTAGTCCTTTAATCCTGGAAATGTTCTTCAGGTGATAGAAAGCTGACCTTGTAATTGTCTTTAAATGCTTTTGGAGGTTGAAGTCTGAATCCAGCACTACACCTAGATTTGGGGCCTGATCAGTGGTTACTAGCTGAAGCCACTGAAGCTGTGTGCTAACTTTAGATCTCTCCTCTATTGGTCCAAAGATTATTACTTCAGTTTGGTTTTTATTCAGTGGAAGAAAATTATGGCCCATCCAGGCATTGATTTCTTCTAAGCAATAAGATAATATCTCATTATTTTAATTTACTATCTTACTATAATGAGATAAGATAAGATACTATCTCATTATAATGAGATAGTATCTCATTATTTTAAGTTACAATCTCATAATAATGAGATAGTATCTCATTATTATGAGATTGTAAATTAAAATAATGAGATACTATCTCAATATAATCAGATAGTATCTCAAAATAATGGTATAGTAACTCATTATAATGAGATAGTAAATTAAAATAATGAGATCTTACCTCATTATGAGATACCAGGATACTGTCTGATTGTAATGAGATGCTATTTCATTATAATTAAATAATTCATTTTTCTTTCTTTTTTTACAGAGGATTCCATAAATGTAAACCTTAAAAAATCTGAGCGTCCCTCATTCTCTGCTCTAATTCACAGAGCGGTTTAAGGCGCCGCAGCGTTTCCTCCGTAAAGCCAGATGGGCTGCTGGCCCTTTAAGGATGATGCAGCGGGACCAGCTGATGTAGGACGAGCTGACCGTCCGCGCGCCCGCGCGCGCCTCCCCCGCCCGCTGCCCGTCCTCATCATGGCCTCCGCTCAGCCCACGGCACCGAGGAGCGACCGACCACCCAGCGGCCCTGCCCTTCCCGCGGCGGACACGGACGTCAGGCCGAAGCAGCGGCACCGGTAGAGGCGAAGCCGCCTTCCGCCCCCCCGCCCCGGTCTCCTCCATGCCTCCGTCCGAAGCCAAGCCCAGATATCCGACAAAGAGGGCTGCCAAGCCGGGCGGCGGCGGAGCCATGAGCCGGGATTATTCCGTTAACCTGTCGGTCCAGCAGGTGCTGAGCCTCTGGGTCCACGGCGCGAGCCTGCAGCACTTCACAGGTAGGGGGGGGACCGTGGGGGGGGTGGCGTCCATTTTAAACCATTAAATGATTTTGAAAGAAAGCTACCAGTAGGTGGCGGTAATGCACACCAATAAGTTGCTTGTCAACCGCCATTAAACAAGAAGAAAGAAAGAAGGAAAGTAAAAGAAAGCTGCGCTTTAAAGGGCCGGGGGGGGGCGAACCTCCTGCAGAACCTCCTGATCCGTTATGGCTGTTAGAGCCTCCCTTTGTCTCCAGGAAGAGATGAAAAGCTGCAGGTCAGATGAGGGCAGAAGATTCTCCATGGAGATCACTGAGCTGTCTGAGGTGTGAAGGGTTAAAAATCCCCGGAGATGATCTCCTGCCTTCAGTTTGCATCACATCTGCATGAAGCTGCTGCAGAACCATCAGTCATGTTCTGCTCTGCAGGAAGGCCAGCTCTGATGAGCTGCAGTCCTGTTTGGAGGCTTGGCTGCTGTGTCATTTAAACACACCAAACCAGGAGCGGATGTGTTCTCAGCTGCTGTGAGGAGAGGCACCTCAAAGTTTGCAATGCTGACTCAGCAGAAAGCTGCAGGGTGACAGAGGTTTATGGAGCTGCTGCAGAGCGGCGTGCATGGACCCTCAGACCTTCAGCTGCACAGATTAGCAGCAGCCAGGTGATAAAATCCTAACGAGCTCCTGACATATCAGATAGAGAGTTGGAGACGAGCAAGAAAAGCAGAAGCAGCTCATTAAGATCCGGGGCCCCTCTGGTTTTCCTCTCAGGGCCCCTGACAGCTTAAACTAATGCATTTCCTGTTTATGAGATCTGCGGCGCAGCAGTTTTACTTCAGCAAACCATGAAAAGAAGATAAAATACGTGCAGCTGCTGGTGTGCAAACAGACCCACACCGTGTGCGGTTACGCATCTGTTCACTCTACATCTAGGGAAGCAGATTTCACATAAAGACCAAACATGAGGTTAACTCAGCCGTGCTGTTTAAGACAAAACCAAACTTTGCTGAAATATAACTAGAAGTTTATAAGTAGAACACTTGAACTAAAATAATGTTAATTAAACTAAACCCCAACGGCTGAAATGTGGTTTTAATACAAACTATTTCAGTAATTGTATTTTTGACAAACAGAAAGGAAGACAAAGGAGGGAAGGATGGACAATTATTTAAAGATAAGTCAACAAGAAGAGGAAACAAAGTTTTGGGTTTTTAATTTAATCAGCAGCTTTTAACTAAATGCAGATTTAATATTTATAAACAGAATAAATCTAAATCTTTCAGGCTGTGACCCAGAAACCAGCAGAGACTCTGGAGTCATTCCTTCTGCTCACCCTCCATCCTGCAGAAGATCCAGAAACATCCTGGAGTTCCTCTTGGAGCTGCGGGATTAGAACCAGCAGCTCCACTAAATCAGAGGGTTTAGAAACATTTTCACAGGAAGTCTGGAAAAGGGAAAAATCGTTGGATTTCCATATTTTATAGCGTAGTACTTTGTCTAAAAGTTGGTTCCTTTCCTTCCTTGAAAACTTCCATCCTATTTCCCTCCTTTCATTAAGCTTTTCTTTCCTCCTCCTTCCTGTCTGTTTCCTCTTCTTGACTTATATTTTAATAATTTTCCTTCCTTCCTTCACACCTTTGTCTTCCTTCCTTCCTTCCTTCACGCCTTTTTCTGCCTTCCCTCCTTCCTTCCTTCCTTCCTTCCTTCACACCTTTGTCTTCCTTCCTTCTTCCTTCCTGCCTTCACACCTTTGTCTTCCTTCCTTCCTTCCTTCACGCCTTTTTCTGCCTTCCCTCCTTCCTTCCTTCCTTCCTTCCTTCACACCTTTGTCTTCCTTCCTTCCTTCTTCCTTCCTTCCTTCACACCTTTGTCTTCCTTCCTTCCTTCACGCCTTTTTCTGCCTTCCCTCCTTCCTTCCTTCCTTCCTTCCTTCACACCTTTGTCTTCCTTCCTTCTTCCTTCCTTCCTTCACGCCTTTGTCTTCCTTCCTTCCTTCCTTCCTTCCTTAACGCCTTTTCCTTCCTTCCTTCCTTCCTTCCTTCCTTCCTTCCTTCCTTCCTTCCTTCCTTCCTTCCTTCCTTCCTTCCTTCCTTCCTTCACACCTTTGTCTTCCTTCCTTCTTCCTTCCTTCCTTCACGCCTTTTTCTGCCTTCCCTCCTTCCTTCCTTCCTTCCTTCACACCTTTGTCTTCCTTCTTCCTTCCTTCCTTCCTTCACACCTTTGTCTTCCTTCCTTCTTCCTTCCTTCCTTCCTTCCTTCCTTAACGCCTTTTCCTTCCTTCCTTCCTTCCTTCCTTCCTTCCTTCCTTCCTTCCTTCCTTCCTTCCTTCCTTCCTTCCTTCCTTCCTTCCTTCCTTCCTTCCTTCCCGCCTTCATGCCTTTTCCTTCCTTCCTTCCTTCACGCCTTTGTCTTCCTTCCTTCCCTCCTTCCTTCCTTCCCGCCTTCATGCCTCTTCCTTCCTTCCTTCCTTCCTTCCTTCCTTCCTTCCTTCCTTCCTTCCTTCCTTCCTTCCTTCCTTCCTTCCTTCCTTCCTTCCTTCCTTCCTTCCTTCCTTCCTTCCTTCTTTCACGCCTTTGTCTTCCTTCCTTCCTTCCTTCCTTCACGCCTTTGTCTTCCTTCCTTCCTTCCTTCTTTCACGCCTTTGTCTTGCTTCCTTCCTTCAAGCCTTAGTCTTCCTTCCTTCCTTCTTTCACGCCTTTGTCTTCCTTCCTTCCTTCCTTCCTTCCTTCCTTCACGCCTTTGTCTTCCTTCCTTCCTTCCTTCCTTCCCTCACGCCTTTGTCTTCCTTCCTTCCTTCCCTCACACCTTTGCCTTCCTTCCTTCCTTCCTTCCTTCCTTCCTTCCTTCCTTCCTTCCTTCCTTCCTTCCTTCCTTCCTTCCTTCCTTCACGCCTTTTTCTGCCTTCCTTCCTTCCTTCCTCCCTTCCTTCTTTCCTTCCTTCCTTCCTTCCTTCCTTCCTTCCTTCACGCCTTTGTCTTCCTTCCTTCACGCCTTTTCCTTCCTTCCTTCCTTCCTTCCTTCCTTCCTTCCTTCCTTCCTTCCTTCCTTCCTTCACGCCTTTGTCTTCCTTCCTTCCTTCCTTCCTTCCCTCACACCTTTGCCTTCCTTCCTTCCTTCCTTCACGCCTTTTTCTGCCTTCCTTCCTTCCTTCCTTCCTTCCTTCCTTCCTTCCTTCCTTCCTTCCTTCCTTCCTTCCTTCCTTCCTTCCTTCCTTCCTTCCTTCCTTCCTTCCTTCCTTCCTTCACGCCTTTTTCTGCCTTCCTTCCTTCCTTCCTCCCTTCCTTCTTTCCTTCCTTCCTTCCTTCCTTCCTTCCTTCACGCCTTTGTCTTCCTTCCTTCACGCCTTTTCCTTCCTTCCTTCCTTCCTTCCTTCCTTCCTTCCTTCCTTCCTTCCTTCCTTCCTTCCTTCCTTCCTTCCTTCCTTCCTTCCTTCACGCCTTTGTCTTCCTTCCTTCCTTCCTTCCTTCCCTCACACCTTTGCCTTCCTTCCTTCCTTCCTTCACGCCTTTTTCTGCCTTCCTTCCTTCCTTCCTTCCTTCCTTCCTTCCTTCCTTCCTTCCTTCCTTCCTTCCTTCCTTCCTTCCTCCCTCCCTCCGTCCCTCCCTCCCTCCCTCCCTCCCTCCTCCTCCACTCCTCTGGCGTGCTGATGGTTCTCGGACCTGCGGCTCTAAGGTATTAATGGCGTCCTCTCTCCCTCCCCCCCTTTAGAGATGTGGTACTGGGTTTTCCTGTGGTGTCTCTTCTCCTCGCTCTTCATCCACGGCGTCGGCAGCCTGCTGATGTTGGTCATGCTGCAGCGCCACAAGTGGGGGCGTCTCATCACCATGGTGCTGGTCAGCGTGGGCTTCCTGGCCTCCCTCTCTGGAGGCGTCATCACCAGTAAGTTCGGGGGGTTGGTGGTCATCAGTGATCTGAAAGGCAGCAGCAGATCTACAGCAGATGTTTTCATGGCCTAGTCAAAGTCCAGTGGCCTCATTTTTACAAAATACCTTCAGTTTAATGTTTAACTGAAAATGTTTTAACGATGAATGCTTGAAAAGTGGCTTAATCCACAGTAAGTGTCTGGTTCCCCAATGAAGAGAAAAACAGCAAAACGAATGAAATAAAATGAAATGTGGCTCTAAGTCAGTAAATTCAAAGAAGCTGTGAGGAGTTCATAAACGGTTATTATTAACGAATGGCAAAAACGTTTTTTGATATCTGAGAACACTCCATAGCAACCGCCTTAGCAACCAAATGCTTGAATTGTGGCCACAAAACCAGTGACGTCACACCGGGACATCGGTCTCATCTGGCAGAAGACAATGAGACCAATGGAATTTTTTAACACCATTACATCTGCAAAGAGACGTCCTAGTCTAGATTTGCATTGGGGGCCCACCAAGTGTCAGTGACGAGGCCCCTAAGAGGTTGTGAGCCCATAAGCAACTGCTGTCTCTGCTTACCGATATTTACGCCACAGCGACTACGTCTGCTAAACGCGGCACTAAATAATTGCAGTAAACGGGTCAGATCTAGGTTCTGAACTCTACGGGTGCCAGAGGATACAGGTTGGAAAAATCAGACCTGTGCCACAAAATAGATGTTTTCATTTAAAGGAACAGTCCGGTCAGCAAGAAATAATCAATGGATTATTATTCATACCTAAAACTAATACGTTTGCTGTGATTTAAGGAATTTAGCATTAATCAGTAAAAAAACACATAATAATCATTTGTGTGACGTCACGGTGCGGTAAGCCTAGCGCCATTCTCCCCGCTTTCCAAGCTAAATCAATGGGAACTACTAGACACATCTGCAATCAACAACAATTATTGAAGATTTCCAGAGGACTTCACCATTGAAATTCACCAGAGCTATAGTGAAACTGACAATGCCCACGTGCATGGCAGCTGGATGCTGGAATACATCGGGTAAAAGTGAAAAAAAAGAGTTATTCCACCTTTCTGATTCCTGATCCTCCACGGACGGGTTGGTCGTTGGATCGCCAACTTGAAGAGGGAGGATTTGCCATCGAACTTCTGGCCAGAGAAAAAACCCGTAATATGTAGCCAACATTTGGAAGAAGAATGTTTTCAAGATGACTTGGATAATAGAGCGTTGTGACAAACACCAGATACAGCACTGGGACTTGATCAACAGCCGATACCGCACCGTGACGTCACTAACCAGTAGGTGGCAGTAGTGTTCTTTGACAAACATGGATGCCTCCAGTAAAGCACATTCACATGAAAATTACTCTGAATTAAAAACACTGATCATTTATTGAACAGGATGGAATCATTTCAGATTTAAAGAACTTTCAGAAGTTTGAATTCTGAATATGAGCGACTTTTCCTCAGCTGGACAATGAAGAAACATTTTATCCCTATTTATTTATCGCCGTAGAGACGCTTTTATTCTAACAAGAAGAAGAAGGTGTTAAATCAGCAGATTGGATCCACACTTGTAAGATTAGATGATTCATCAGATGGAGAAAAGCACGTCTATAAATAGCTGCTTAATTGTGTGAGAAATGGCAGCTTTTAGCGTTTGTAGCACATTTTAGTGGCAAGACAATTTAAAGTACTGAACATGAGGAGAAAAGAAAATGCTTTGCTGATGATTAAAGAGAATAGAAATGGACAATTAAAATAAGAGAAATGTGTAAAAAATTTAAAATGATAGAAACAGGAAAGTTGGGCTGAAAACTGAACTAATAATGTTTAGATCTCAGGTTATTAATCTGGATTTAAACTGATGGATTTTAGCAGCATTCTGGATCAGCTGCAGGTCTGTTTGGACCTTTCTGAACATGTGCAGCAAATGGACTGATCCAATATGGTGGACACTGAAGGGGGGGGGCTGAGACACACTTAATATTATCAGCGTTCTGATGGCATTTTAGACAAAGGATTTTTATCAAAAATATAATTAATGTGCACAACATTAATGGGGCCCCCATGAACTTGGGGCCTAGTGTTGCCTAATGTTTTCAAACTCCTGCTGATACTTTAGTTCTTTAGTCCTGCAGATGTTCTGTAGGTGATAAAAGGCCGATTTTGTTCCTGCTTGTATGTCCGCACATAAATGCTAATTGAATCAAAGGATAGCAGAGGAACCAACTATGGAGGAGGTGAGAGGCTGTGCGTCAATCAGTTACTGGGAAGATCTAAGCGACCGTTTTAGGGACATAAAAGTTATGTTAAAGTTTATGTTTATATTATATTTACTTCCTGTTTGTCATCTAGTTTGGAATCAGTTGCCTTAGATACGAAAAGCAGCTGTAAAGGCGTCCCCGTCCAGGAAACACACAGCCAGGCAGACGAGCTCCGAGCCAGCTCCCATGTCAGAGGATGAAGAGAGCACATCCAGTTAGTCACAGTCAGAGAAACAGGACTACACTGGAAAACAGGCCAAGCTCCAACATCTAGATACAAAGGTGTTGATGGCAGCAGCACAGCTGATATTTCTCTCCAGGATGGAGTCACAGCCAAACAGGAACAGACCAGATGAAGCTACTATGAGAAAAAGCAGAGAGAGCAGAACGTTAGAGATTGAACTAACAGATTCTGGGAGAAGTAAAAAGGGGTCCCTATGTCCTCCAGCAGTCTAAGCCTATAGCAGCAGAACTATAGAGATAGCTCAGGATAACCTGAGCCACTCTAACTAGAAGCTTTATCAAAAAGGAAAGTTTTAAGCCTAGCCTTAAAAGTAGACAGGGTGTCTGCCTCACGGACTAAAACTGGTAGTTGGTTCCACAGGAGAGGAGCCTGAGAACTAAAAGATCTGCCTCCCATTCTACTTTTAGAAATTCTAGGAACCACTAGTAATCTCCATTCAGAGACTACAAAGGTAGAGCATCAACTGGGAGTGTTTATATAAACCCAATCTAAACAAGCAGAAATGTAAAAAAAAAACTGACCGAATTGTTTGTGTAATTCCATTTATTACCATAAGGTGGAGATAAAGTACTATTTTCCAGCATTTTTTTTTTTTTTCTTTTTCTCAGAGCTTTTCTTTTTGAAGGTTCATCTCAAGCGCTTTATTTCCTCACCTTCCCTCAGGGATCGGTGTGTGAGTCACAGCATCAGCCCAGAATAGACGGATACTTTATTATTAATGTGCAGCAGTGGGGGGAGGGGGATGAAGGAAATGTCACTGAGTGCAGCGAAAATGTCAAACTGCAAAAACCTCTAAACTGTTTTCATCAGATAACAAAGGTTGGATCAGTTGTGCTGCTCTCCAGCTTCCATTTTTAAGGCCTGATTGATTAACGAACTTAATCATGATGCCAGACAAGCCACTATTTTACTTCATTTAAAAAGATTAACGATACAAACACATGTGGATTAACATAAATAAAACAGCACTTTACACACAAACACGTATGATATATGAAATCATATGATTCCAACTGGAACATATTGAAGCTAAAGTGGAGGATGTTGTTTTTCTGGGTGGATCATCTACGTTAGTGATTTAAATAAAAAAAAATGTTCCAATGGTTAGAGGACCATGGCAACTACCGGACCTCGGAGGCTAGCAGCAGCCAGGGCTAACGTTAGCCCGTCTGCAGCAGCCAGGGCTAATGTCAGCCCATCTGCAGCAGTCAGGGCTAACGTTAGCTCGTCGTCTGCAGCAGCCAGGGCTAACGTTAGCCCGTCTGCAGCAGCCAGGGATAGCGTTAGCTCGTCGTCTGCAGCAGCCAGGGCTAACGTTAGCCTGTCTGGAGCAGCCAGGGCTAACGTTAGCCCGTCTGCAGAAGCCAGGGATAGCGTTAGCTCGTCGTCTGCAGCAGCCAGGGCTAACGTTAGCCTGTCTGGAGCAGCCAGGGCTAATGTTAGCCCGTCTGCAGCAGCCAGGGATAACGTTAGCCCGTCTGCAGCAGCCAGGGATAACGTTAGCTCGTCGTCTGCAGCAGCCAGGGCTAACATTAGCCTGTCTGGAGCAGCCAGGGCTAACGCTAGCCCGTCTGCAGTAGCCAGGGATAACGTTAGCCCATCTACAGCAGCCAGGGATAACGTTAGCTCGTCTGCAGCAGCCAGGGATAACGTTAGCTCGTCTGCAGCAGCCAGGGCTAATGTTAGCCATTCTGGAGCAGCCAGGGCTAACTTTAGCACATTTGCAGCAGCCAGGGCTAATGTTAGCCCATCTGCAGCAGCCAGGGCTAACATTAGCACATTTGCAGCAGCCAGGGCTAACATTAGCACATTTGCAGCAGCCAGGGTTAACGTTAGCCCATCTGCAGCAGCCAGTGCTAAGGTTAGCCCATCTGTACCAGCCAGGGCTAATGTTAGCCCGTCTGCAGCAGCCAGGGCTAGCATTAGCTCATCTGCTGCAGCCAGGGCTAACATTAGCTCATCTGCTGCAGCCAGGGCTAACATTAGCCTGTCTGGAGAAGCCAGGGCTAACGCTAGCCCGTCTGCAGCAGCCAGGGATAACGTTAGCTCGTCTGCAGCAGCCAGGGATAACGTTAGCCTGTCTGGAGCAGCCAGGGCTAACGTTAGCCTGTCTGGAGCAGCCAGGGCTAACGTTAGCCTGTCTGCAGCAGCCAGGGATAACGTTAGCTCGTCGTCTGCAGCAGCCAGGGATAACGTTAGCTCGTCGTCTGCAGCAGCCAGGGCTAACATTAGCCTGTCTGGAGCAGCCAGGGCTAACGCTAGCCCGTCTGCAGTAGCCAGGGATAACGTTAGCCCATCTACAGCAGCCAGGGATAACGTTAGCTCGTCTGCAGCAGCCAGGGATAACGTTAGCTCGTCGTCTGCAGCAGCCAGGGCTAACGTTAGCCTGTCTGGAGCAGCCAGGGCTAACTTTAGCACATTTGCAGAAGCCAGGGCTAATGTTAGCCCATCTGCAGCAGCCAGGGCTAACATTAGCACATTTGCAGCAGCCAGGGCTAACATTAGCACATTTGCAGCAGCCAGGGTTAACGTTAGCCCATCTGCAGCAGCCAGTGCTAAGGTTAGCCCATCTGTAGCAGCCAGGGCTAATGTTAGCCCGTCTGCAGCAGCCAGGGCTAGCATTAGCTCATCTGCTGCAGCCAGGGCTAACATTAGCTCATCTGCTGCAGCCAGGGCTAACATTAGCCTGTCTGGAGCAGCCAGGGCTAACGCTAGCCCGTCTGCAGCAGCCAGGGATTACGTTAGCTCGTCTGCAGAAGCCAGGGATAACGTTAGCCTGTCTGGAGCAGCCAGGGCTAACGTTAGCCTGTCTGCAGCAGCCAGGGATAACGTTAGCTCGTCGTCTGCAGCAGCCAGGGATAACGTTAGCTCGTCGTCTGCAGCAGCCAGGGATAACGTTAGCTCGTCGTCTGCAGCAGCCAGGGCTAACGTTAGCCTGTCTGGAGCAGCCAGGGCTAACTTTAGCACATTTGCAGCAGCCAGGGCTAACGTTAGCCCATCTGCAGCAGCCAGGGCTAACATTAGCACATTTGCAGCAGCCAGGGCTAACATTAGCACATTTGCAGCAGCCAGGGCTAACATTAGCACATTTGCAGCAGCCAGGGTTAACGTTAGCCCATCTGCAGCAGCCAGTGCTAAGGTTAGACCATCTGTAGCAGCCAGGGCTAATGTTAGCCCGTCTGCAGCAGCCAGGGCTAATGTTAGCCCGTCTGCAGCAGCCAGGGCTAATGTTAGCCCGTCTGCAGCAGCCAGGGCTAATGTTAGCCCGTCTGCAGCAGCCAGGGCTAGCATTAGCTCATCTGCTGCAGCCAGGGCTAACATTAGCAAATTTGCAGCAGCCAATGCCAACGTTAGCCCGTCTGCAGCAGCCAGGGCTAACGTTAGCCCGTCTGAAGCAGCCAGGGATAACGTTAGCTCGTCTGCAGCAGCCAGGGCTAAAGTTAGCTCGTCAGCAGCAGCCAGGGCTAACATTAGCAAATTTGCAGCAGCCAATGCTAACGTTAGCCCGTCTGCAGCAGCCAGGGCTAACGTTAGCCCGTCTGCAGCAGCCAGGGCTAACGTTAGCCCGTCTGCAGCAGCCAGGGATAACGTTAGCTCGTCTGCAGCAGCCAGGGCTAACGTTAGCCCGTCTGCAGCAGCCAGGGCTAACATTAGCAAATTTGCAGCAGCCAATGCTAACGTTAGCCCGTCTGCAGCAGCCAGGGATAACGTTAGCTCGTCTGCAGCAGCCAGGGATAACGTTAGATCGTCGTCTGCAGCAGCCAGGGCTAACGTTAGCCCGTCTGCAGTAGCCAGGGCTAACGTTAGCTCGTCTGCAGCAGCCAGGGCTAACGTTAGCCCGTCTGTAGCAGCCAGAGCTAACGTTAGCCCGTCTGTAGCAGCCAGGGCTAACGTTAGCTCGTCTGCAGCAGCCAGGGCTAACGTTAGCCCGTCTGTAGCAGCCAGTGCTAACGTTAGCCCATCTGCAGCAGTCGGAAAGCATTTTTGTTTATTCAGTCAATATTTAGAACAGCTGTAAGAATAAATATCAATTAGCATATTAGCGTAGCATTATGGAATGATCCTCTTCACATCAGAAAACTGGTATTTAATAAAATGTTTGCTTTTAAATTCATCCTTTGTCGGTCATAAGATCCATCAACATCTCAAAGGAAAATTGAGTGGAAGGACGAAGCATGTTATTGAGGGCTTTGACTGTATTTTTACTTCACTTAGATGCAGGTTTGATTTTTCATCCTGAGCGAATGTCGGAGTTTGTTGGTCTAAGTTGATCTCTCTGACTCTGTGTTCTGCTGCAGGCGCGGCAGTGGCGGGCGTTTACCGCGTGGCGGGGAAGGACATGGCTCCGCTGGAGGCCCTGGTGTTCGGAGTGGGTCAGACCACCCTGTCAGTCGTTATCTCCTTCTCTCGCATCCTGGCCACCCTGTGAGGAAGACTTTTAGCGGGATGAAGGACGGATGCAGACGGAGGAGAGGTCCAGCAGGGACTCGGATGCAGGAGACGGCGCCCTCTACTGATTCTGGAGTACTAATGCAGCTGTCTGCGGTTGATTTGAAAGCCTGAGATTCTAGAACTTCATCTGTTCCCGGAGCCATAATCCTGCCGCTGCCGCCGCCTCTCTGCTGCAGGAGGAATCCCTGTCGACCTGAGATGTTCACAGAAGGAAGAACCAACAGTCATCGCCGCCACGCTGGTGGAGCTTCACAGCTTCAGCCTCCAGCTCAGAGGAAGAAAGTTTGGAGTTCAGCACTTTGTGAGGAAGAGGAGCAGAAAACCAGCAAACATTTGATCAGATGCGTGAAGATTCCTGATGTTCCAGCAGGAGATCAGACGTCTGAGCTGCTTCTGGACTAAAAGCAGCTCGGTCGGCGTTGGAGGAGGAGCTTTCTCCAGGAAACGATCGTCTCTTTTCTCCAGTAGAGTTTAAGAATGACTGAAGCAAACCAGAGTCAGCACATAGATGTAGGAGAATAGACGCTGCGCCGGCTTCACCCCTCTGTGGAACCGACGCATCAGAAGGTCGGCCATGTTGTGGGGTGCAGGTCTGCTCAGACGTCGGCTTTAAATGAACGGTAAAGATCTTCCAGTTATGGTCGAAAACCTTTGGTTTAAATCGAGGGCTGAAGTCGATCCCTTCAATCATAATAACACTGATGGTGTCATAATCATTTTATTGTTTATTAATTAATGTCAGATCGGATTCCATTAAAGTTTTCCTGCAGTCTGCAAAAAATCAGAACAACAAACCCAACAAAAGCTGCGACGACTCGGTGGTTTAGATCTGAGATCGTTCAGAAATCCTTAAATTCAGTCTTTAGTGTCTGGCAGCGTCTAGCATCTCATCCTGCATCTTGTCCGCCGTCACCTGAGTGAAGTTGGCCCCCCCACCTTCTTCAAATCAGACAAAATTAGTGTCAAACGTTTGTGCAGCAAAAATTTTAATTTGTGCCGCTGTCATTTTAAAGATATAGATATATAGATATAACCAGCCCTTTAACTGACCTTTGATGACCTCTACAAAATATTATTAATATCATATTGAAATGTATGAAGGTAGATTTGTTTCTTTATTATTCAATCAAAAAAGAAGTTGCTTCAAACAAACAAACAAGAGAAACATTTTTTTTTTTTCATTGAAGTGAAGATTTTTTAATTGAAAATAAATTTTTAGATTGAAGCAACAGTTTTTTTGATTGAATAATAAAGAAACAAATCTACCTTCATAAAACTTCAGCTGATCTTCTCTGATTCTCAGGTCAGAACCAGAAAAGATCTGAAACTGGATCAGAACCAAAGTATTTTTTAAGGGTTTGCACTAGAGCTGCAACTAACGATTACTTTATAAATTGATTAATCTGTTGATTATTTTTTAAAATTAATAATCATATTTAGGTTCCCTAAAGAAGATTTTTTTTTTTTTTGTCAAATTAAAGGAGAAACTAGAACTTTTCCACTAGAGGAGTTCTGGATAGAGCAGATTGGCAGATGAAAATTTTTTTTCATTTAAAATGCAAAATATTTACATGAATCAGAAACATGGGCGGTTCTAGACGGGGGCCAGTGCCCCACTGTAGACATAAGACTCAAAGAAATTCTAATGATGATCTATGCTGGGACAGACATGGTTACTGATGGGTCCTTTGGATCTATTTCATTGTTTTCTTTACAAATTCTGTTTTACTGATTATTTAAAAACAATAAGGTGATAGCTTCAGTGGTGCTAAGATAGGATCCCAGTTTTCATCTGCTAAATGTTGTTTTCAAAACAAATTGCTCAGATTTGGTAGAAAACGGTCTTTTTAACTTAAGTCGAAAATATGTAAAATTCGTAAATTCTGAGTGTATATTGACCTCATAAGACATAGAATTTTGATTAAATCAGCCAATTAATGCTAACCTGACTCCACCAGATGGATTTGCTCCGCATATCCATCTGGAAACCTTCCATTGAAGTAATTTTGGGAAGGGGCGAAAATACTGGTTAGCTGATTGGCCTATGTTGGTGATAGACGGGCCAAATAAACCAATCAGATCAACGAAGCATATGACGTACTAACAGAGCGACGACGAAAACACAACCACAAGCCAGGCTACTCTTGCCGAAACCAGTCGGGAGAAGAGCAAAAACATCTTTTCCTCTGAGAAAAGCCTCCAGAGCCGTGTTTTGCTCTTCTTTCAGAGAAGAAATACTCTGTAATTCCGATAAAACTTGCTCGATAGCCACGCTAACGCTAGTTTCATCGGCTGAAGCCGCCATGTTCTTTAGACTGAACTGTCGCGCTTCTCGTTGCGTCACACCTCAACCCGCCTCAAAGCCAACGCTGATTGGACGTTCCTTTGGTGAACGGCTCCAAATGTTCTTTAACGGAGTCTCCAGACTGATCTGCGAGTGAAACCTTGAAAGCTCGCGAGATCAGGATGGTCTCACCAGGCTACATTAATGCAGCTTTCTTAATATTTTCGAATCCCCTGTTCTGTTTTTTATTTCATACATTTGGTCTAGAACCACCACAAGCTGCCATGCACGTGGGCATTGTCAGTTTCACTATAGCTCTGGTGAATTTCAATGGTGAAGTCCTCTGGAAATCTTCAATAATTGTTGTTGATTGCAGATGTGTCTAGTAGTTGCCATTGATTTAGCTTGGAAAGCGGGGAGAATGGCGCTAGGCTTACCGCACCGTGACGTCACTGCTGGAAGATGGCAGGAGGGAGGGGCTACTATATCAGGGCAAAAATGGCCGCTCCCAGACTATTTTATTTTTTCATTATATTCATTAAATCACTGCCAAGGTATCAATTTTAGGTATAAATAATGATCCATTGTCCGAACTTTTCCTTTCCTTCCAGATCCTAAATCTGTTGGATTTGGGGGAAAAAAGATGTCAGGAGGTTCGAGGTGTTTGGAAAAATGTTCCAATCAGCTCCAGACTAAAATGGAATCCAGGTCAGTTTGATCCAAGCAGCAGAAGCCAGATCAGCGCTGAGGAACCTTTGGAACCTTTGGAAGCACAAACCTGAGCGCATTTTATCTGGATTTTATCCGATCATGAAGTTACGCGTAGTTTTCATGACGTTTTGATGGGTTCTTGGGTTTAACTCCATCAAACTTGACCAGCTTCTGTGACAGCATGATGCTGCCACCACCGAGTGTGAGGATGTTTTCTGTGTAGCAGGATGGTTCCGTTTCTGGTCTCCTTTTCCCAGGCTGGCTGTCCCTCCTAATTGGAACAAACTCCAAACAGGAATCTTCTCTCTATCTTCTTGCTGCTCTTTCATGAGGAGAACATTTGGACCGGTAGTTCCCCCTGATCAGCGGATCCCTGCAGCTCCTCCAGAGTCACTCAATCTAAACAGCTTCATTTCTTCTCAGTTTAATTCGAAGACATCCGGACTTTAATTAGGTGACTTGTGTTCATTATTTAGGGGTATCAGACTAAAAGGGGCTGAAAATGTTCACCTCACGGATGTTTTTTTCCCAGAGGAACTTTAAAAAGTTTCATTTATTTTAGATTTATGATCTGCTTGTTGGTTTATCACTGGAAATTGAAGTTTTATGGTTTTAAAAGGTAGAATGTTGGAGTTTCTAAACGGAGTCTGATAGCAGAACCACGGCGTTCGGATCCTGCCTGGTCACAGAAACAGGAAGTAGACTGAGACGATCCTCGCCGGTCGGTTGTTAACCCTTTAAGCTCCTCTGAGTTTATTCTGCCGTTTTTTTGGGCCTGATGACGCATGAGGAGTTTATTCCTCTCGGATGTTTTCCTGTACAGGAATCTTTCCGTCGGGTCAAATGCCAAAGTTTCCCGTAGATCAAAGCTTTATTCATCAGATTTATTTTTTCTCCACAATCTTTTTGTTTTGTTCTTTTTCTGAAACATTTGCACCTTTCAGACGTTTGTTCTGAATCTAATCTCTGTGCCATGTGTGTGTGTGTGTGTGTGTGCTCTGCATTATGTAACGGACCTGCAGTACCAGCTCAGTGCACAGGGGGGCAGTGCTCCCCTGCAGAGAGAGCAGCAGTGGTTTTGGATCAGAACTTTCTGAATGTTTGAACCAGCATGGCTGCTCGGACGGTTCCGTTTCCAGGAACCCAATCATGACGATGCTGCTGATTGACCCGCTGACCCGTCTGAGGCAGAAACTGACTCCAAAGCTGGTTCCGAAGGTCCAAATCAGCTTGGAATGGTTGTACAAACGATTCAACGTGTGCAAAGCGTGTAAATGCTGTAAGATACACCCTTTTTTAATTTTATACCAACCAGACCGTTGATATTTATAACTACTGCCTATTTATGTACAAACTCTTCTCCTGTGCTGTAAATATTCTACAGTCAGATGAAATAAAACTTTTTGCAATATGAAATATATGAATAATAACTCTGCTTCTCTTGGTCTTTCTTCTGATTGTTTAATATTTAGCTCTAATCATTTTTTCAAAGCAGCACTAAGTAACTTTTATACTAATATATCCTTTAAACTCTTTATGGAGTGACTTTTGTTCCATTGTTGTTGGAAAGAAAAGAAAAAAATAATTGTGCATTTGGAAAGAAAATCAATGCAGGAATGACTATTTCTTTTTTTTTTTACTCTTCAGCAATCCCTCGCTCTAAACATGCTTGTAGCGACAGTGGAGAGGAAAAACTCCCTTTGAACAGGAAGAAACCTCCAGCAGAACCAGGCTCAGTGTGAGCGGCCATCTGCTGAGGCCCACTGGGGTTCAAGGAGACAGAAGCAGACATAGAAAAAGAAGCATAGATACAAAAGGCAACTGTCAACCAGCTCCACAGGCGGCCCCGTCCAGGAAACACACAGCCAGGCAGACGAGCTCCGAGCCAGCTCCCATGTCAGAGGATGAAGAGAGCACATCCAGTTAGTCACAGTCAGAGAAACAGGACTACACTGGAAAACAGGCCAAGCTCCAACATCTAGAAACAAAGGTGTTGATGGCAGCAGCACAGCTGATATTTCTCTCCAGGATGGAGTCACAGCCAAACAGGAACAGACCAGATGAAGCTACTATGAGAAAAAGCAGAGAGAGCAGAATGTTAGAGATTGAACTAACAGATTCTGCAGAGTGGGAGAATAGAGATAGAATGAAGCAGAATGATGAAAAAGGGGTCCCTATGTCCTCCAGCAGTCTAAGCCTATAGCAGCAGAACTATAGAGATAGCTCAGGATAACCTGAGCCACTCTAACTAGAAGCTTTATCAATAACTGTATTTATAGATCCCATTCTCTTCACCTCCCTTCAGGGAGTAGCGAGGAAGCATTTCTTTTGGTTTAGCCTCAACATTCGTATTTAATTTGAAGGGAAGAGAATATAACCTGGAAAATGCATTTTAAAAACTGCTATTCATACAACTCAGAGTTTTGAAAATATACAATTTGAAATGTGCAGGTGAAGATTCTCAGTCATCCAGGTCGTACTCATTCCAAAAGAGAAAAACAATCCACTGGATTTTGTTTCCAAGTTTAAAGACGTTTCGCTTCCCATCCAGGAAGCTTTTTCATTTTAAAATGTCAGAAAGAGCGTTGAGTTGCAGGTTTTATAGCAGGGGAAAAGAAATTAAAGATCAGCGGAGTCCAAATCCGAAAATCATCAACCAGTAAAGGTCTGGAGACATTGTTAATTATAATCTGTTATTTTAAACAGAATTCAACACTGAAATAAAATTAGGTTTTTATGCATCCATGTTATACACTGAATTTAAAAAAATATATAGGCTTTATCATTTTTCCATTTTAAAATCTAAAGTGTTTTTTGAAGTAGAGAACAACAATCGTACAGTTTAGTTTAAAGATAATTTCCAGATTCCCATATTTTCTCAAACCCCTGAACTGATGGTTTTTTATTTTCTTTCTTTTTTCTGTCTTAATGTTGGCAGTGGGCTTTAGGCTGCCCTGCAAGGCTTTAAACCTGGGTTTAACCGGAGACTAAGCCATTCTCAAGCACATATCAAGGAGCTCATTTTGAGCCTGGATCCAGATTTATTGTTGATTCTGTTCATGGTGGAGAATCCTGCTTCACAGCAGCAGGTTGAGCCAAACATCCTCTAAATGTGCAGGGTCATCTTTGAGCACGCCATTTCACTTTTCTTTCACCAGTTCACCGCAGTTCTTCCAGCAGTCCACACTTTCTCTGCTCTCTTTTTCTCATGGTCTTCTCCTTCTTTCCCATCGCCCGGCTTGCCACAGGTTTGCCTGCTGTGTCTAAAAGTAGCAGCAGCAGCAACCCAGACTGACAGCTCATTGGCTCATTTGGATCACGTGCAGCCTGGAGCCGGACGCTCCGGAGGGCTTTACCGTATTAACAGGAGAAGAGGCGCAAGTGAAGTTAGACACTGTCGTCGGATAACATGCAGTAATTTATAAAGGTTTTAAATCAGGTTGGGTCCTGATTAGCCAGCAGGTGGGTCCTGATCCGGACCGCGGTCCGCTAATCCGTAACCTCTGCTTTATAGTGGACCAAAAGAAACGACAGAGGATTTTTCTTAAATAAAGCGAAATCTTCACTTTGATTTTAACAAAGTGAAATTCTCACCTAAAAAAAACATCTTTAAAGTTTCTTTTGGGTCATAGAAAGCATAATATAGGCCTATCATCTTTTAATCACCATTATTGTCAGAGCTCGACCAATCCGCTTTGAGTAGCAATGAATCATGGGAAAATGAGAAATGTTGGAAGTTTTATCTGCTCTTGGTCAAGATAGCAGTGAAAATAAAAAATGAAAGCTCTGTTATTTTCATTTTTCTGAGACCAAAGAGCTGATCGGCAGCAGTAACTGCTTCTCATATCTGATCTGACATTTGGTCCCGGATGACCTTTGGTTTTGGGCCTGAATGATCCGCCCCGGGTTTTATTCCTGTCCTCTGCAGGGATAATGCTGGACGGAAGGCAGGACCCTGAAAAACAGAAAGAGGAAAACAGGTCGGCATTTATCAGCCTGTTTTTTGTTATTTTGTTCTTTAACGGTCGAGAACGCAGCATGTGAGCACAGCAGCTGTTCCAGCCAATCAGAGGCGCAGGCTGAGCCGTGCTGATAAGACGCCAGCGGGCCGGGACCGGGACAGGAAGCGTTTCATAAGAGGCCAGAGAATGTGGCGGAGGAATTTCTCCCTGTTTGATGGATGTTTGGTAAACTGCAGCCCAGAAACTGATATGTTTACCTTCTGAAGGGACATAAATCCCACCAAAGCATCGGCGGGGAAAACCTAACGAGATAAACCCAGGAGAAATCTGGGAATTCCTTCCAAAATCTGGAATGTTGTTTATCATAGTCTGAGGGTTTTTCTCACACATTGAAAGGCTGCAGTTCCTCAGAGACGCACTATAATCATAATAATAATTGAACTTTATTAATCTCACATTGGAGAAATTCACTCTCTACCCTCACACTACTGCCACCTACTGGTTAGTGACGTCACGGTGCGGTATCGGCTGTTGATCAAGTCCCAGTGCTGTATCTGGTGTTTGTCACAACGCGCTATTATCCAAGTCATCTTGAAAACATTCTTCTTCCAAATGTTGGCTACATATTACGGGTTTTTTCTCTGGCCAGAAGTTCGATGGCAAATCCTCCCTCTTCAAGTTGGCGATCCAACGACCAACCCGTCCGTGGAGGATCAGGAATCAGAAAGGTGGAATAACTCTTTTTTTTCCACTTTTACCCGATGTATTCCAGCATCCAGCTGCCATGCACGTGGGCATTGTCAGTTTCACTATAGCTCTGGTGAATTTCAATGGTGAAGTCCTCTGGAAATCTTCAATAATTGTTGTTGATTGCAGATGTGTCTAGTAGTTCCCATTGATTTAGCTTGGAAAGCGGGGAGAATGGCGCTAGGCTTACCGCACTGTGACGTCACACAAATTATTATTATTCAAACAAACAAACAACAGAATCCATTTTTTTTCATTGAAGTGAAGATTTTTTTAATTGAAAATATATTTTTTGAATGAATAGTAAAGAAACAAATCTACCTTCATAAAACTTCAGCTCATCTTCTCTGATTCTATGCTCTCAGGTCAGAACCAGAAAAGATCTGAAACTGGATCAGAACCAAAGTATTTAAGGGTTTGCACTAGAGCTGCAACGATTATTTTATAAATCGATTAATCTGTTGATTATTTTTAAGATTAATAATCATATTTAGGTTCCCTAAAGAAGATTTTTTTTACGAAATTAAAGGAAAAACTAGAACTTTTCAGCTAGAGGAGTTCTGAATAGAGCAGATTGAAAGATGAAAAATGTTTTTAATTTTAATTGCAAAATATTTACATGAATCAGAAACATGCGCGGTTCTAGACGGGGGCCAGTGCCCCACTGTAGACATAAAACTCAAAGATATTCTAATGATGATCTATGCTGGGACAGACATGGTTACTGATGGGTCCTTTGGATCTGTTTCATTTTTTTTCTTTACAAATTCTGTTTTACTGATTATTTAAAAACAATAAGGTGATAGCTTCAGTGGTGCTAAGATAGGATCCCAGTTTTTATTTGCTAAATGTTGTTTTCAAAACAAATTGCTCAGATTTTTACAGCTGAATTTATCAGTTTTTCTTGAGTTCTAATTCAGATTTGATAGAAAACCTCATAAGACATAGAATTTTAATTAAATCAACCAATTAATGCAGCTTTCTTAATATTTTTGAATCCCCTGTTCTGTGTTTTATTTCATACATTTGGTCTAGAACTACCTCCAGCTGCCATGCACGTGGGCACTGTCAGTTTCACTATAGCTCTGGTGAATTTCAATGGTGAAGTCCTCTGGAAATCTTCAATAATTGTTGTTGATTGCAGATGTGTCTAGTAGTTCCCATTGATTTAGCTTGTAAAGCGGGGAGAATGGCGCTAGGCTTACCGCACCGTGACGTCACTGCTGGAAGATGGCAGGAGGGAGGGGTTACTTTATTTGGGCAAAAATGGCCGCTCCCAGTCTCCTGTCTAATCCTTTCATGCTATCACCACAACCCCAACCGCTTTACAGGAGAACAGAAGACCTCGCCTATTCATCCAGGCCAACTATTCCCTTTAATGACCCCCTTTCAGAGACATAGACAGGTATGGGGCATTGCAGGCTAACAAAGAAGCCAAACGACCCCCATTCCAAAGGGGGGGACCCGTTCATCCGTTTCTATTTGCATGTTTTCTAAACTAAAACCAGGCTTTGTTGGGCTGCTGGATAAAACCTGGAACTAAACGCTATTTCTGACATTTGGAATTGGAAAATCTTCCTGGATGGAAGAGAAACGTCTTCAAATTTGGAAACAAAGTCCACAGGATTAATTTTTACTTTTTTTGGAATGACTATGACCTGGATGATGGAGAATCTTCACCGGCACAGAAAAAACAATCTAAAAATGAGTAAAAATATCTTAAAACAGGTGTGTTTGCCTTTAATCTGAGCAGGTAAATAAGATATTTAGATATTATGCACTTGAAATAAGAGACTGTAGTTCTTTTCATCTTATTTTAAATGTAAATTGTCTTGTTCCATTGGAAAAGTGTCTCACCTGCTCAATTCAAGAAAGAAATGCACTTATTTTAGATAAAACTGACTTACTTAATAAAAATTTTTTTGCAGTGCAATCGTAGATCTACCCAAAAGGTCTTTTTTTTTTTTATCTTGTTTTGATATCGATATACTAACCAAGATCAGATTCTGTTTGATTATGAACCTTTAGAGAGGAAATCCTTTCAAAATAAGCAGCCTCATCAAAGACGACAACGACCTGGACTGCAGAGAGGAGGTGGTGAAAAAAAAAGCGCCGGATGTTGGAAAACTGCAAATAACATCTCAGTCTTATGTTTACGTGGTATCACTGCTGCAGTTAAGCAAATGGAAATGTCTTAAAAGCTTTGCTGAGTGAAATTTTGTTTCGTATACACCCTGTTTCTACAAAAAGACAACAAAGTTTGTCTAAGTTTAAGGAATCTTCCAGTGCAGTTTTACGATTAAAGACATCCTGAAATCCTGATCTAGGTTCTAGAAACAAGAAGACCCTCCAAGTTCAACTCTCATTATTTGGTTAAATAAAAACTTTCTGCAGAGTTTAAAACTATCCAAAGGTCACTGGTTAGTCTGATTTTTTTAGTACACTGGAAAAACGATCTAAAAATAAGTAAAAATGTCTTATATTAAGCGTATTTACCCTTAAAATAAGTAGGTAAATGAGATATTTTTGCCAATGGAATAAGTATTTTTACTCATAAATTGAGATAATTAGATAACAGGCACCTGAAATAAGACAATGCAATTGTTTTTTCCTTATTTTAAATATAAATTGTCTTGTTCCATTGGCGAAATGTTTCTTTTACCTCCTCAATCCAAGAGCAAATGCGCTTATTTTAAGAAAAAAAGGACTTATCTAGATTTCGATTTTTCCCAGTGAGAAAAATATAGAAGTTTTTTTGGGTTCCATCATGATGTAGACTTTTTCTTTAACCATTGTCAGACGTGTGCATCTAAAACGGGTTGAACTCCCCTGACTCCTGGGACCTGCTCCTTCAGGTTGACACTGAGCCACTTGCTGCTATTGTCTGATTGTTTCCTGCAGAGGAAATACTCAAGAGTTGAGCATGAGTGCAGACGAGGCAACTGCATGCCTGCTTTGAAAAAAAACACCCCTGCAACAATGGTTGGCAGACAGCCCAGCCTTTGACCCGACAGATCACTCGCCGTTATTGACCTTCTCCTTGTCCTCGCCGACTGGACCCCAGTTGTTCATAATGTGCAGTATATTAAGCCCAGACGGAACGCAAACAGCCACGAAGGCCGAGGCAGACCGAGCAGCGCCGACTGTCTGGACTCAGCTGTGATCTTTGGGTTTAGACTGATATGGATTCTCTTAAATGGAGCCGTCCCTCCAACAGTGTCAACACAATGGAAATACAGTCGGGGGGGGGGGGGGGGGGGGGGGGGGGGGGGGGGGGGGGGGGGTGGGGGAGGGGGGGGGGGGGGGGGGGGGGGGGGGACCTCAGCAGAATGAAGGAATGAACTTTGTTCTTTTGTTTTTGTCACATTGTTCCTGGAAGGAATGAATCTGTGAATTAAAGAGAGAGTTTCTCCCTTTCTGTTGGATTTGGGAGCCAAAGGCAGCAAAGAGTTCACAGCTTTACTGAAGCTGCAAGACATTAAGAAACTTTCAGGACACGGAAACATTAACCCTGACTGCTACAGACACGCATTGGCTGCTGCAGACAGTGCTTGCTCTATTTTGTGTCGTTCTATAATGCATTTAAGTTTCTGATCGCTACATTAGGAAAAGTGACAAAGTTTAAGATGAGGAATAATTTTCTATGGAAGAAAAACAGTCACATTGGAATCTGCCTTTTTTTACGGAAGAGGATTAGGGCCAGTGGAAAAAAAAAAAGTTAACGGTTTTTTAAATTTTATTTCAGTTTAGTATGGGAAAAAGTCAGAATTCTGAGATTAAAGTCAGAATTCTGAGAAAAAAAAGTCAGAATTCTGAGATTAAAGTCAGAATTCTGAGATTAAAGTGAGAATTCTGAGAAAAAAAAGTCAGAATTCTGAGATTAAAGTCTGAATTCTGAGAAAAAAAAGTCAGAATTCTGAGAAAAAAAGTCAGAATTCTGAGATTAAAGTCAGAATTCTGAGAAAAAAAGTCAGAATTCTGAGATTAAAGTCAGAATTCTGAGATTAAAGTCAGAATTCTGAGAAAAAAGTCAGAATTCTGAGATTAAAGTCAGAATTCTGAGAAAAAAGTCAGAATTCTGAGAAAAAAGTCAGAATTCTGAGATTAAAGGCAGAATTCTGAGAAAAAAGTCAGAATTCTGAGAAAAAAGTCAGAATCTGAGATTAAAGTCAGAATTCTGAGATTAAAGTCAGAAATCTGAGATTAAAGTCAGAATTCTGAGATTAAAGTCAGAATTCTGAGAAAAAAGTCAGAATTCTGAGATTAACGTCAGAATTATGAGAAAAAAAGTCAGAATTCTGAGAAAAAAGTCAGAATTCTGAGATTAAAGTCAGAATTCTGAGATTAAAGTCAGAATTCTGAGAAAAAAGTCAGAATTCTGAGATTAAAGTCAGAATTCTGAGAAAAAAGTCAGAATTCTGAGATTAATGTCAGAATTCTGAGAAAAAAGTCAGAATTCTGAGATTAAAGTCAGAATTCTGAGAAAAAAGTCAGAATTCTGAGAAAAAAGTCAGAATTCTGAGATTAACGTCAGAATTCTGAGATTAACGTCAGAATTCTGAGAAAAAAGTCAGAATTCTAAGATTAACGTCAGAATTCTGAGATTAACGTCAGAATTATGAGAAAAAGTCAGAATTCTGAGATTAAAGTCAGAATTCTGAGAAAAAAGTCAGAATTCTGAGATTAAAGTCAGAATTCTGAGAAAAAAGTCAGAATTCTGAGATTAAAGTCAGAATTCTGAGAAAAAAGTCAGAATTCTGAGAAAAAAGTCAGAATTCTGAGATTAACGTCAGAATTCTGAGAAAAAAGTCAGAATTCTGAGAAAAAAGTCAGAATTCTGAGATTAAAGTCAGAATTCTGAGAAAAAAGTCAGAATTCTGAGATTAACGTCAGAATTCTGAGAAAAAAGTCAGAATTCTGAGAAAAAAGTCAGAATTCTGAGATTAACGTCAGAATTCTGAGAAAAAAGTCAGAATTCTGAGAATCTAAATCAGAATTCTGAGATTAAAGTCAGAATTCTGAGAAAAAGTCAGAATTCTGAGAAAAAGTCAGAATTCTGAGATTAAAGTCAGAATTCTGAGAAAAAAGTCAGAATTCTGAGAAAAAAAGTCAGAATTCTGAGATTAAAGTCAGAATTCTGAGATTAAAGTCAGAATTCTGAGAAAAAAGTCAGGGAAATTTTGAGATTAAAGTCAGAATTCTGAGATTAAAGTCAGAATTCTGAGATTAAACGTCAGAATTCTGAGATTAACGTCAGAATTCTAAAAAAAAAGTCAGAATTCGAGAAAAAAGTCAGAATTCTGAGATTAAAGCGAATTCTAGAAAAAAGTCAGAATTTTGAATTAAGGGCAGAATTCTGAGAAAAAAG